>NC_134518.1:36863366-37130866 GCF_027942865.1 Odontesthes bonariensis
ATCCATCCATCCATCCATCCATCCATCCATCCATCAATCCATCCATCCATCCATCATCCATCCATCCATCCGTCATCCATCCATCAATCCATCCATCCATCATCCATCCATCATCCATCCATCCATCCATCATCCATCCATCCATCTATCATCCATCCATCCATCATCCATCCATCATCCATCATCCATCCATCCATCTATCATCCATCCATCCATCCATCCATCCATCCATCATCCATCCATCCATCCATCCATCATCCATCCATCATCCATCATCCATCCATCCATCTATCATCCATCCATCCATCATCCATCCATCATCCATCATCCATCCATCCATCTATCATCCATCCATCCATCCATCCATCCATCATCCATCCATCCATCCATCATCCATCCATCCGTCCGTCATCCATCCATCCATCATCCATCCATCTGTCATCCATCCATCATCCATCCATCATCCATCCATCCGTCATCCATCCATCCATCCATCCATCCATCCATCCATCTATCATCCGTCCGTCATCCATCCATCCATCATCCATCCATCCATCCATCATCCATCCATCCATCATCCATCCATCCATCCATCCATCCGTCATCCATCCATCCATCATCCATCCATCCATCATCCATCCATCCATCTATCATCCATCCATCCATCTATCATCCATCCATCCATCCATCCATCCATCATCCATCCATCATCCATCCATCCATCCATCCATCCATCCATCCATCATCCATCCATCCATCCATCATCCATCCATCCGTCCGTCATCCATCCATCCATCTATCTATCTATCCATCATCCATCCATCTGTCATCCATCCATCATCCATCCATCTGTCATCCATCCATCATCCATCCATCTGTCATCCATCCATCCATCCATCATCCATCCATCCGTCATCCATCCATCCATCCATCTGTCATCCATCCATCTATCATCCGTCCGTCATCCATCCATCCATCCGTCATCCATCCATCCATCCATCCATCCATCATCCATCCATCCGTCATCCATCCATCCATCATCCATCCATCCATCATCCATCCATCCATCCATCCATCATCCATCTATCCATCATCCATCCATCCATCATCCATCCATCCATCCATCCGTCATCCATCCATCTATCATCCATCTATCCATCATCCATCCATCCATCCATCATCCATCCATCATCCATCCATCCATCCATCCGTCATCCATCCATCCATCCATCCATCCATCCATCTATCCATCCATCCATCCATCATCCATCCATCCGTCATCCATCCATCCATCCATCATCCATCCATCCATCCATCCATCCATCCATCCATCCATCCGTCATCCATCCATCCATCCATCCATCATCCATCCATCCATCTATCCATCCATCCATCTATCCATCCATTCGTCCATCCATCCATCATCCATCCATCCATCCATCCATCCGTCATCCATCCATCCATCCATCCATCATCCATCTATCCATCCATCATCCATCCATCATCCATCCATCCATCCATCATCCATCCATCCATCCATCCATTCGTCCATCCATCCATCATCCATCCATCTATCCATCCATCCATCATCCATCCATCATCCATCATCCATCCATCCATCTATCCATCCATCCATCATCCATCCATCCATCCATCATCCATCAATCATCCATCCATCCATTCGTCCATCCATCCATCATCCGTCCATCCATCATCCATCCATCCATCCATCCATCATCCATCCATCCATCCATCATCCATCCATCCATCCATCCATCATCCATCCATCCATCCATCCATCATCCATCCATCCATCTATCATCCATCAATCCATCCATCCATCATCCATCCATCCATCCATCATCCATCATCCATCCATCCATCATCCATCCATCCATCCATCATCCATCCATCCATCTATCATCCATCAATCCATCTATCCATCCATCCATCCATCCATCATCCATCCATCATCATCCATCCATCATCCATCATCCATCCATCTATCATCCATCCATCCATCACTTTTTACTGTATCTCCTCCATTTCCTCCCTCTTTCCTTTTGTTTTTCTTTCTTTTGTTTTCGTGTCACTCTGGCTTTTCCTCCGTCTTTCAGCCACGGGGCGTTCAGGTTTCATTATGAGATGAAATGTATTCAAAGAGGATGGAGGAATGGATGGATGCATGGCAGCTTGGTCAGAAAACACCTGAGGCTGCGTGTGCACGTGAGTGTGCATGCATGTGTGTTGGGCTGTGCATATTTACATAAAATTGGCATTCATGCCTGCCAGTGCTTCCAGTTTCCCTGCATGACTGTGTGTGCCCTGTTTACACTCAGGATATGTGTGCATGTGTGCTCGCCCTGAGCATCTCCCCATGTTTATTTACCCCCAACACACACCAACACAGTCCCATAGCAGATCATAAATGTACGTGGGGGGTTAGATTTTATATTTATAAATAGTATATTACTGCAAAGCCTAACTATGGGACATAATAATGTGCAAACAACAATCAGACGGTACAGATGCCCTCGGCTTATATGCAGTTGGTTTTTATTTCTTCTTCTTTTATTTATAGCAGGACAGTCCGAGATATACCCTATGTTTCTTATTGGTTCAGTCTACTCAGTTAAATTTATTTATTTATTTTATTTTTACCTTTATTGTTAAATGTACAAATCTGTTTTTATTTATTTAGTTTCCTGATGTTTATTATTATTACTATTATTATTATTTACCCTACTCTTCATACTGTAGATTTGTATATAGCTGATGTTTACTCTTTATTTTTATTCTATTGTATTTGCTTGTACGCTGTTGCAACACAATAATTTCCCAAATTGGGATGAATAAAGTATCTATCTATCTATCTATATAAAAGTATGAAATATGGATGAAGAACTATTTAAAACAGCTTGGTTGACCATATGAATAAAGATATTGGGAATGTACGTCAGGGGGATAACTTTAATTTAAATGTATAGATATGTAACAGAACATTTAAGGGGATATTTTAGGAACATTACAAGCATTAGTGGGCAACACACGCATGGGTAAGTAAGGGAAATTAGTCTTTAACAATATGCAAACAGCTCTTCAAACTCATATTGTGTTCTAAAAAGGCCCCTTTGTTCAAATTATGTTAAGCAGTCAAATTTTATAGTTCAGAAAGATACTGATTTGTTACTGACGAGTTTTGTTTTTTCCAAAAATATGAAGTAAACTAAGTTTTTAAAAACCAACACAAGAGAACCTGATGCTAACTAATAGCACCTTTATAGTGTATGTTCAGTGATGATAACTGTAACTTAAATGTCTTGTTCCATGAACAATTTATAGCTAACATGCTAAGTTGGCTCGCACCTTTATAGTGCATGTTAAGTGATGATAATGCACTCCCTCTGTTTATTTACCCCCAACACACACCAACACGCTCCCATAGCAGATCATAAATGTACGTGGGGGGTTAGATTTTATATTTATAAATAGTACATTACTGCAAAGCCTAACTATGGGACATAATAATGTGCAAACAACAATCAGACGGTACAGATGCCCTCAGCTTACATGCAGTTGGTTTTTATTTCTTCTTTTATTTATAGCAGGACAGTCCGAGATATAAAAGTATAAAATATGGATAACGAACTATTTAAAACAGCTTGGTTGGCCTTATGAATAAAAATAATGGGACTGTACGTCAGGAGGATAACTTTAATGTAAAATAGGGCTGGGCGAGTTAACTCGTTATTATCGCGTTAACTCGTCAATTATTTAACATCGATATTTTGGGGCTTTTGTTCCTGTAATGGAAAGTTCAGACAGACAGGAAGCAGGGGGCAGAGAGAGGGGGAACGACACGCAGCACAGGCCCCATATGGCAGCACATTTAAAATAAAACTAAATGCTAAAGGCTATACACTACTTTTTTGGATTTTGAGTACAAATGCGATTAATCGTGATTAATCAGGGAAATCATGTGATTAATTATATATATCGTAATATCCTGGTATGAGTTAAGCTTGAATTTTTTTCCTGTGCATCGATTTATTGGCCTAAAAGTCGGCTAAATAAATTCTGAATGAGGCTTTACAAAGCAAACAAACCAAGGAAGTTTCCTGTGGTGAAACATTCTTATTTCAGAGAAGAAGAAAAGACTTCCACTCGGCTCTCCACTGATAACCAGATGCAGAGCGCAGTCTGCACCAAATGAATAAGCGGGTTTCCTGCCGTTCTAGGTTCTGACCGATGGGTGGACATGACGGCCCGGCAGCCGCCTGACTGCAGTGAGACACAAATCAATAGCAGGTCTGTGGCGGCGACAGCGTGACGGACACGAGGTGACCGGAGCTTAACATCACTGCGTTGCTGAGAGGCGGCCATGTTGGCGAGTGTGTAAGAATGTGTGAGAGATTAGAAAAAAACTGAAGTGTGAGGACCGTTTTATATATAAAGGATGAATAAAGGTTTGTTCTCCTGACTCTATGTGTGTGCACACTGACTGTGCATGTGCGTGTGCATGTGCGTGTGCACGTGATGGTCATCTGCTCGATAAATTAGTGAGTGATTTAGCGCCCTGCTGTGATTTGCTGCTGTTAGCTCAACGCTTTTAATCATCTTGAGAGGAAGGCAGATAGTTGTTCAGGATTAGGGGAGAAACAAACACACGTGCACACGCCTCCCAACGTTCGTGTGCACGGCTTTCTTCGACCTCAGCGACAAAACAAACAGTCTCAGATCGAATGGCTCAAAATTCAAATTTTATTTACTTACAATTGCATAGAGCTGGGCAAGTTAACTCGTTATTATTATCGAGTTAACTCAATTATTTAACGCCAATAAATATTTTATCGCGCATTATTTTATTTTTTAAAATAAAAAAAATAAAATAATAATAATATAATAATAAATAAATAATATAATAATTAATATTTTTTTTAATTAAAAAAATATATATATATTTTTTGTGCCTTTAATGGAAAGTTCAGAGAGACAGGAAGCAGGGGGCAGAGAGAGGGGGAACAACACGCAGCACAGGGCCGTCTGATGCGGGACTCGAACCGGGTGGGTTTATTTTATTATTGTAAAAGTCTGTTGCTCAGGCTTTTATTTTGTAAAAGTCTGTTGCTCACAGGCTTTTATTTTGTAAAAGTTTGCTGCTCACAGGCTTTTATTTTGTAAAAGTCTGTTGCTCACAGGCTTTTATTTTGTAAAAGTTTGCTGCTCACAGGCTTTTATTTTGTAAAAGTCTGTTGCTCACAGGCTTTTATTTTGTAAAAGTCTGCTGCTCACAGGCTTTTATTTTGTAAAAGTCTGTTGCTCACAGGCTTTTATTTTGTAAAAGTCTGCTGCTGTCTGCTGTGGAACAGGAAAAGAAAGTAATCGGCGGATCCACCAAACATGGAGAAGGGTACGGAACTTTTACTCGGCCATTTTCATGTTAAAGTTCTTCCAGACGGCGGAGTCGACAGAACCAAAGTCATCTGTAAACTCTGCCAAGTTGAATTGTCTTCTCAGCGTAGTAGTTCCAGTCTAAAATATCACTTAAAGGCAAAACACACAACTGATAGCAGCAAGTCATTCAAGGAAACAGACAGTGGAGCGAGGCTTCTACATAAAAACTACAGAAAGATGCTGATGTTAAAAGTGTGTTTGCACAACAAATGTTATGGCACTTTCATTCATATGGCAGCACATTTAAAATAAAGCTAAATGCTAAAAGCTATACGCTACTTTTGGATTCATTTTTGGATTCTGCGTACAAATGAGATTAATCGTGATTAATCAGGGAAATCATCTGATTAATTAGATTAAACATTTTAAATCGTTGCCCAGCCCTACAATGATCCTTTTAACTTTTATTTGTTTGATATATTCTTCTCACTGAGACTTGATGTCGTGGAATAAGAAGCTGAAATAAACTTTAATTTTGCACTTTAACGTCCTTGAACACTTTTCGGATCAAACACGAGATATAAAATCAGGATTTTAGATGTTAAAGATGTACATTCATGCATGAACATAATGCCGCGTTCATCATCTGCATTTCATTTTTGATTAAAATGTTATATTATTTTCTTGCACTAAATATATATATATATATATATCTTTTTTTTAATCATAGAAAAATGTGTTTTAGTTATCTTATGTGAAAATTATAGATCATAGGAATTGATTCTGGCACGAACGAATAGGCAAATAACAAATAAATGAGATTATTCATATTTATATTAAAAAATGTTTCCAGTATTGGGTTGGAATTAGGTTTTAACCGTTTTTTTGGAACTAAAATAATTAAACCCCCATCCTCCCCCATTTCCATTATAGGGAAATATATGGAAATGAAAATGAAGTCATATGCTGTGTGTTTAATGTAATATAAGATCTCCCACAAGCCCAATGTCAAGAGAGAATTCTGCTATTTTCTCCACCTCGCTCGAGTCTTTGCAGCAGCTGAACTGAATCTGCATGTTTAAATACTTTTCTGCAGGAAAACAATCCTGGAACCAAAGTGAGAAACTTTCCCTAAAAAGCCAACAGTAACTTACAGCAATCTGTGAAACTTTAGCAAAAAGAAAATCTCTTCATTTGCATCCTTGTTCACACGGACACTGAAAGAAGATCATTTGCAGGAGTCTTTGGTGTTGAGAGGAAAAAGAGTCGTTGGGATGGCAGACAGGAAACACAGCTTACGGTTCTAACCATGGAAATTATATTTAGATATAAATACTAGGGCTGGGCGAGTTAACTCGTTATTATCGCGTTAACTCGTTAATTATTTAATATTTTATCGCGCATTAACACAGTTTAAATTTTTTTTTTTTATTATTGTAAAAGTCTGCTGCTCTCAGGCTTTTATTTTGTAAAAGTCTGTTGCTCACAGGCTTTTATTTTGTAAAAGTCTGTTGCTCACAGGCTTTTATTTTGTAAAAGTCTGTCGCTCACAGGCTTTTATTGTTGTAAAAGTCTGCTGCTCACAGGCTTTTATTTTGTAAAAGTCTGTTGCTCACAGGCTTTTATTGTTGTAAAAGTCTGCTGCTCACAGGCTTTTATTTTGTAAAAGTCTGCTGCTGTCTGCTGCGGAACAGGAAAAGAAAGTAATCGGCGGATCCACCAAACATGGAGAAGGGTACGGAACTTTTACTCGGCCATTTTCATGTTAAAGTTCTTCCAGACGGCGGAGTCGACAGAACCAAAGTCATCTGTAAACACTGCCAAGTTGAATTGTCTTCTCAGCGTAGTAGTTCCAGTCTAAAATATCACTTAAAGGCAAAACACACAACTGATAGCAGCAAGTCATTCAAGGAAACAGACAGTGGAGCGAGGCTTCTACATAAAAACTACAGAAAGATGCTGATGTTAAAAGTGTGTTTGCACAACAAATGTTATGGCACTTTCATTCATATGGCAGCACATTTAAAATAAAACTAAATGCTAAAAGCTATACGTTACTTTTGGATTCATTTTTGGATTCTGCGTACAAATGCGATTAATCGTGATTAATCAGGGAAATCATGTGATTAATTAGATTAAACATTTTAATCGTTGCCCGGCCCTAATATAAATGCTTTAAATCATAGACTGCTAAAGCCCTGCATTCAAATCTGTATTTCCCTTTTTAAAATCTATTATGCTCTTTAAAAGCAGCCACTTCAATAGGTTTACGTCTGTATCGGGGGGATATTCAGCTTCGTATTCACAGAGTATAAAGCTGCGTGCTCCGGTAGCAAATCTGCAGCGTTGGCTTTCTGCAGCACTGAGCAATCACATTACAAAGGTGTTCTCCATGAGACAGGCCACTTGAATAAGCATAAATCTACATAGCAGCAATTTTGTTTGGCTGTTAATAAAAAAAAAATGTAAAAAAAAAAAAAAGGAAAATAACAGCAATATGCTCCTGCAGCCTCTACAGTAAAGTGTCTCTACATTAAAGTGTCTCTCTGAAGCACAGGGCCGTCCTCCCGAGCATAAATCTGCAGACAGACTGGATCTGTGCACCTTTCGCAGCCTGGAATCTGTCAGCAGACTAATGTGCTTTGGCCCAACGTTGGTGTGCACAAATGCGCTGATGTGAGGAGGTGACTCGTGTGTAATATGTGCTGAACTTTGGACAACAGAAGGAGCCGAGCAGAGCCCGTAATCAGGAGAAACGGTTGCTGCCTGCGGTGGCAGCGCTGAAGCTGGAGAAACGGCTGCTGCCTGCGGTGGCAGCGCTGAAGCTGGAGAAACGGCTGCTGCCTGCGGTGGCAGCGCTGAAGCTGGAGAAACGGCTGCTGCCTGAGGTGGCAGCGCTGAAGCTGGAGAAACGGCTGCTGCCTGAGGTGGCAGCGCTGAAGCTGGAGAAACGGCTGCTGCCTGCGGTGGCAGCGCTGAAGCTGGAGAAACGGCTGCTGCCTGCGGTGGCAGCGCTGAAGCTGGAGAAACGGCTGCTGCCTGCGGTGGCAGCGCTGAAGCTGGAGAAACGGCTGCTGCCTGCGGTGGCAGCGCTGAAGCTGGAGAAACGGCTGCTGCCTGAGGTGGCAGCGCTGAAGCTGGAGAAACGGCTGCTGCCTGCGGTGGCAGCGCTGAAGCTGGAGAAACGGCTGCTGCCTGCGGTGGCAGCGCTGAAGCTGGAGAAACGGCTGCTGCCTGAGGTGGCAGCACTGAAGCTGGAGGTCCTGAAGCTGGAGAAACTCCTGCTGCCTGAGGTGGCAGCGGTGAAGCTGGAGAAACGGCTGCTGCCATAGGTGGCAGCACTGAAGCTGGAGGTCCTGAAGCTGGAGAAACGGCTGCTGCCTGCGGTGGCAGCGCTGAAGCTGGAGAAACGGCTGCTGCCTGAGGTGGCAGCGCTGAAGCTGGAGAAACGGCTGCTGCCTGCGGTGGCAGCGCTGAAGCTGGAGGCCCTGAAGCTGGAGAAACGGCTGCTGCCTGCGGTGGCAGCGCTGAAGCTGGAGGCCCTGAAGCTGGAGGCCCTGAAGCTGGAGGCCGGCCCTAAAGCTGGAGGGAGGCCCTAAAGCTGGAGGCCCTGAAGCTGGAGGCCCTGAAGCTGGAGGTCCTGAAGCTGGAGGCCCTGAAGCTGGAGGTCCTGACCTGCCGACTGGGTTCTGCCCAACAAGCATCTCTCCTCCATCCTCCACCTTCTCTGTGTGGAGCATCTCTCCTCCATCCTCCACCTTCTCTGTGTGGAGCATCTCTTCTCCATCCTCCACCTTCTCTGTGTGGAGCATCTCTTCTCCATCCACCACCTCTGTGTGGAGCATCTCTCCTCCATCCACCACCTCTGTGTGGAGCATCTCTTCTCCATCCTCCACCTTCTCTGTGTGGAGCATCTCTCCTCCATCCACCACCTCTGTGTGGAGCATCTCTCCTCCATCCTCCACCTTCTCTGTGTGGATCATCTCTCCTCCATCCTCCACCTTCTCTGTGTGGATCATCTCTCCTCCATCCTCCACCTTCCCTCCATCATATGTGTGCCTGGCTGCAGCTCTCCAGCTTTGACATAGACTCTTTCCTCCGGTTTAATTCAATTCGATTTGTTTCTCATCTTTTCTGTTCCTTTTCTCTCCCGTTTTCTCATTCTTGTGCTTACATCTCATTCTTTAAATTGCCTTCCCGTCCATTGTCCTTCTTGTTTGCTCCAACTCGTCCCATTTCCCCCACCCTCCTCCATCCTTCCTGTCCTCGCTTTAGTATTCTCGTCTGGCCTTTGCATCTTCCATCTATGCTCTCTGTGCTCCGTCCTTCCATCCACTGTCCTTTAATCGAGTTTGTCTCCGCTTCTTATTCTATTTTATTACTATACCGCTTGTTTTTCGATATTTTATCCCACATAATCTAATTTCTCTTTTCATATTCTTTTACAATTTTTGTACCCATGCAGGCATCTGCTGAGGCTCCTCTTTTCTTCAGCATCTCATCCCTCCTTTCTCCTGTCGCTCCGACGTTAAACTAATCTTTTTCTCTCCATCTCCCTTCTGCTGGCCTCTAAATTTTCCTCTCCAACTGTCGACCGGCTACGGATGAAAAGACGTGTCTGCAAGCTAATGTGCAACAACATTAGCATTAGCATAGCAGAGGGCAAATTAAGACCAAACTGATCAAAAAGCTCATAAAATGCTCTGAAATAATCCGGCCTGTCCTCTTTCGATTCCGCTCTTAATGATTCATAAGTAAACATCACATCTGCTCCAAGGCTTTTCGCTCTACTTGCTGTTCGAGTCGTGAACTGCCATGGCCACAGGACACCGGGGGGCCGGGGGGGGGGGGGTTTGAAAGAAATGCTAGTTTTGGAGTCCTGGATATGAAAACTAGTTGAAAAAGGAGAATCAACAGATGGATTTAGATCTTAAGGACTTAATTAGCCATTATTTTCTGACATAAGGTTACATTAGCATTAGCATTAAAGTATGTAGCATGTAGCTAGAACTAGTGAGCTTACTTTAATTCTGATGATCATACTGTTCATGAACCTACTGCATGAGGTGTTTCATAATGGCAGGTATGACCTACAAACATGCTCAAAGAATATACGTCATGAGAGCAACTGCATGTGAATGTGAAGCATAAAAATGGCTTTATGCAAAGAATGAATTATAGGCTGCGTTCAAAACCGCATACTACTCCTACTACTCCTACTAACTTTCTGAGTTAGTATGTGAGTTTGAGTAAGCAGAAGTTCCCGGATGCATACTAGATTCTCCTAAATGTTGGGTATGCATCATGAGGTTACTACTCATACTCAAACTACCCAAGATGCAACGTAACGTGACGTCGCCGATCGTCATTTCCTGTCAAAACGGCAGTTTCAAGCTAGCTACAACGAGGGTAGGTTCACTTCCTGTTTTCAAAACAAAAGCACCAATTGTATGGTAATGGCTTTCCCTATGATAAAAGGCAACGGGTATTTTATTTTGTGAAATAACAGGAAGTGCGTTAGCTCACTGCGGCTAGCTTTAGTAGCGCCAAATTCATGGGAACAAAATTGTAAACAGCCGGTATTTTGTCAGGTTTTCAACACGTTGGGGATCTAAACGACTACTTTCTCACCTGAAAATGTTTCAAATGTTGCTAAAGTTTACAGAGTTTAGAGCTTAAGAGAAATCAGCTTCAGGCCGGCTGATTTCGGCTCGGGCAGGAGCGCAATGCATTGTGGGTAAACGCTCTGCATACTGTCTGATCGATGAGTATGTAGTATGCAGTATGCAGTATGTAGTATGCGGTTTCGAACACAGCCATAGTCTCGACCGTGATCGTTTACTAAACCTAACCAAGTACTGTCCATTTAGGTGATGATGGTGTGTAAACAGAACACGTTTCAGCTCTAACCTTCATTTTTTACTAATCATAACCAAGTAAAGTTACCGTCTAAACCCAGCCAGGAAGACGAAACCAGGAAAAAAGTGTTTTTTTTAGTTAAGTGTTGTTGTGTTAATGTCTGAACGTGAGCCAGAAGTGGAAAAGAGGTTGTTTTTCTGGGTGTTCGACGTATCCAGAGGTTTTGTTTGGAGGACTTCGCTGGTTGGTTTCTGAGTAACAAACGATGAAATATGAACAATGAAAAGGTGTTTTTTTTTTTCTAATATAACCAGTTAGGACACAACTTTATTTACCCATTTAGCTCATGACGACTGCTAACATTAATATTAGCATATTAATTAATTAACTAAATAAATCAATAATAAACGTAATATTAATTAAATAAATAAATAATAAACAAAATAAAGTAAATATTAATTAATTAACCAAATCAATCAATAATAAACTAAATATAAATTAATTAACTAAATAAATAAATAATAAACTAAATATTAAATAATTAACTAAATAAATAATAAACTAAATAAACTAAATTAATTAATTAATTAATATTAAGATATATATAGCATTAACATGTTAATGGACAAAGTGACCAGGCTTGAATTTCAGTTAATAAATACAACAAAAAAAGAGGTTTTCGTCTTGTTCATTTTTACGTTTCCCTCCATGAGCAGCAGATAAATGATGTCGGTCTGATTATATTTCAGCATCTCTGGCAGGACAGAAGATAAATGTGCATCATCACCCCCCCCCTCCTCTCCTTTAATATTAACACTGCATCTTAATTCTCCTCTGAGTCTGAATCTCTGAACTTCTCAAGCTTTAATCGTTTCCCTGCAACTTTAACATTAAAATGACTAAATATTACATCTTATTAGCCGGGCTGATTTTTCTTCTTTTTGCCACGGCGGGCAGTAAGTTATGCATGGCGACCGCCTGGAGGCAGACAGGCTGCCGCCTGCTGATGTACAGCAGCGGCCCGCAGAATAAACTCAGGAGCTCATCGGTGTTCAGTCTCAGCATCTCCATAAGAATATTCTGGATGGCATCAGATTAGCGGTCGACGCTGCTGCAGTTGAACTTAAGAGTAATCATGGCAGGATGGCGTTTTCCTTCCAGCTGTTGCTGTAACGTGAGCATGAAAACAGTTCTGATGGAGATATTTTCTGCCCTTTGTGTCGCAGCCCAACAGATTACCCAGTGCTTCACCTTTGTTTGCTCCGTCACCGACAGTAATTGTCTAAAAAGGTCCTGCAGCAGTAATTGTAGGACTGAACCATGTGACAGGACTGTGTATGGGGGGGTGGGGGGGTTCTATCACGGCCCAGACTCTGTGCATACAAATTAGGGCCACATACACATTACTCACGACTGACAGAAGCCACTGTGTGGAAGCGTTAGCATGGGAAGCTAACAGGATGAAAGGGCAGAGGAAGACACTGAGAGCGACTCATACTGTAATTTACTGAGCTGCCTTTTATTCATGTTACACTATAAGATGCTGTATTTTACTTTACTGCACACAGTATAACGCAGGCCTATAAATAGGTAGTATCTACGATACTAACTTGTACAACACTGTACTTTATATGCTTTGTGTATATTTTCCTGCACTGTTGCATTAAAAACTGCTAATATATCAGATTAGTCTCCATCAGTCTGCACCGTTCTACAGTATATACTCTGTGGAGCAGTCTGGAGACAGAAATAAAACAAGGTGCAATAATTCTGTATAATGTATGTAATTCTGTATAAAATATAATTGTATAATTCTGTTTAAAAAAAAGGTACAAAAAATATTTTTAAACAAGTACACGGAAAAGGAAGTATGTTAACGGAGGACGATAAATATATGAATAGAATAGGGTTAATGGTTATAGTGTCATTTAATTAGTATATGGTCAATATAGTATATACTTATTTATTGGGATAGTTATGAATATATATATTCATATTTACATTTATATTTACAAGGATATGTGTGTAGTATATATTTATTTTTGTGATTATATATTTATTTAGATAATTAGGAAGTGTATATATGGCATATATTTATATATTTAGGAAATTTACAAACTGAAGAGTAGTTAAAAAGGGCGGGAAACTAAAAAAGTATTGTACTTCTTCCCATTGCTTTTTCCAACAATGTGCGGTGTTTTGTTATGTATTTGCACTTTATGTGATTTAATGTTTTCTTTCTTTTGTATGTACACATAGTTACATTTTCTTTTTTTAATACATGTTGGAAAATAAAAATCTATCTATACTTTGAACAATCTTGTTGACTGGTCCAGAGGATCTACTCCTCGTTTAGTTTCCCTCTGCAGACGACCACAACGAATGAAAACATTTCCTCTCAGCAGAGGTCGAGCCTCGCTGGGCGACTCGGGCACTCGGAGCTTTTAAAAAGCCGCACACCACACCTGTGATGTTCCAGTATGCACGAGACTAATTAAAAGCTGCTACACCTCTTTATGAACTCCTTCCTAATTAATTAAAATGAGACACAGACACACCGATCATTTAAAGCCCTGTGACAGCTCGTATCTGAACTCATCCATAACTCACGGCTGATCATTCCGCAGCTTTCCTTTGGATTTTATCAACAGATTTCAGCGGCAATCCTCATCAAATGTTTGTTACCGTCGATATTTACGAGGTCAAGTAGCACGTTGGCCCCTGAAGTGAATAAGCTGGTGGAACCTGGGTTTGTAGATGTGTGCAGGCTCATGCATTGGGCCCATATTAGTCCAAATAACGGGCTGTAAATACACTAATATCAGGGTTAGGGTTAGGTAAGGCTACCCTAACCCTAACCCTAGCCCTCATGCATTGGGCCTGCACCACACGCTAATCTGCCCAGTTAAGTCCCATATTAGTTCGACCCCCGGAATACTGATCAGGTGTATCTAACGACACCATAAAGGCACCGAAAGGTCCAAATAACAGGCTGTAAATACATTAACATCAGGGTTAGGGTAGCCTAACCCTAACCTTCATAATTTTCCCCAAAATCCTAATTACACCCACGACCTCCCTTATTATAACCTCTCCCTGCCACTTACCCTAATCCTAAGGGTCACAGGACTAAAGCCCTAACCCTAAGTCAAACCCTACAAGCCACATTTAGAAAATATTAATTTCCAGATATTAATTAGGGTTAGGGTTCGGCTACCCTAACCCTAACCCTAGCCCTCATGCATTGGGCCTGCACCACACGCTAATCTGCCCAGTTTAGACTGTAAATTAAGTCCCATATTAGTTTGACCCCCAGCATACTGATCAGGTTTATCTAACAACACCATAAAGGCACCGAAAGGTCCAAATAACGGGCTGTAAATACACTAACATCAGAGTATTTATCAGCGTTCACATCCACCAGCACCGATAAAATGACTTAACTTCCTGGATTAAATCATTTGAAGGTTGAGGGACATTTCAAAGTTAAAGAAAACAAAAAGGTTTGCCAACATGAGGGAGACAAAAAGGGAACATCAATTTCTCAGAAAACGTCTTTGTTTACCAGAAATAATTAGAAACAATTCGATCTATTCAGCGGACCGGAGCACCAAACACTGCGGATGGATGTGTGGAACCTGCTTCACGACCGCTGCAGTCGCAGTCATTTTGCAGACAGTTTAATTCACACATCTCAAGGCATTTCACCAATGTTCCTCATTTCAGAGGCGAGCGTCAAACACCCGAAGATGGCCAGGGAAGGAGAGAAGAAGAGAAAAATAAAACAGGGAACAAAGAAAAAAAGGAAAGTACCTTTCTTGTGAGTAGCTTCATTTTTGGAGCCTTTGGGGTCTAATAAAAAAAAGATCAGAATTAAACACATATAGCATATACTATCAAACACGTTACCAGCTATACGTTGTTTGTCCTCGTTAAGGAAAACAACCGCTTTGTCTATCAAGTGGTGAACAAGACAGCAAGGCTTGGTTATCTAAGGTGTCGCTCTGCTGCCAACACTCAGCGAGGGGTGAGTGTGTGGCAGAGGGGAGACTCAGGGGGGGCAGGAGGGCAGGAGGAAGGGGGGAGGCAACATACTGTGGAGGCAATAGCAGGAAGGAGGGATGCACGAGTCTGTGGAGAGAGAAAACTCTGCCATACTGCAGCGGGCAGGAGAGGAGAGGCGGTGCGCTGAGATGGAGAGGAGAGGGTTGCAATGCAGATCTGTCAGAGAGGAGCTTAGAGAGGAAAACTAGCAAAATGCACGAGAGGAGATGCAAGAGGCCAGAGAGAGGAGGACAGGAGGAGGGCGGGGAAGGTGCAAAGACTACATGTCAAACCGGCTTCATTTTCATTTGGGGCCGCATTCGGCCTTTCAAAGAAACGACACGTATTTTTTGCTCTGTTCTTTAAAAGGGCAACAGGTGGGTGAGTGAGTTACAGTCCCAAACAGAATGAACCAGTCCCAAACAGAAAGAACCAGTACCAAACAGAAAGAACCAGTCCCAAACAGAATGAACCAGTCCCAAACAAAGCTAAACCAGTCCCAAACAGAATGAACCAGTCCCAAACAGAAAGAACCAGTCCCAAACAGAATGAACCAGTCCCAAACAGAAAGAACCAGTACCAAACAGAAAGAACCAGTACCAAACAGAATGAACCAGTCCCAAACAGAATGAACCAGTCCCAAACAGAAAGAACCAGTCCCAAACAGAATGAACCAGTCCCAAACAGAATGAACCAGTCCCAAACAGAAAGAACCAGTACCAAACAGAATGAACCAGTCCCAAACAGAATGAACCAGTCCCAAACAGAATGAACCAGTCCCAAACAAAGCTAAACCAGTCCCAAACAGAATGAACCAGTCCCAAACAGAAAGAACCAGTCCCAAACAGAATGAACCAGTCCAGAAACAGAAAGAACCAGTCCCAAACAGAATGAACCAGTCCCAAACAGAAAGAACTAGTCCAGAAACAGAAAGAACAAGTCCCAAACAGAATGAACCAGTCCCAAACAGAAAGAACTAGTCCAGAAACAGAAAGAACCAGTCCCAAACAGAATGAACTAGTCCAGAAACAGAAAGAACCAGTCCCAAACAGAATGAACCAGTCCCAAACAGAATGAACCAGTCCCAAACAGAAAGAACCAGTCCCAAACAGAATTAACTAGTCCAGAAACAGAAAGAACCAGTCCCAAACAGAAAGAACCAGTCCCAAACAGAATGAACTAGTCCAGAAACAGAATGAACTAGTCCAGAAACAGAATTAACCAGTCCCAAACAGAAAGAACCAGTCCCAAACAGAATGAACTAGTCCAGAAACAGAATGAACCAGTCCCAAACAGAATGAACCAGTCCCAAACAGAATGAACCAGTCCCAAACAGAATGAACCAGTCCCAAACAGAATGAACCAGTCCCAAACAGAATGAACCAGTCCCAAACAGAATGAACCAGTCCCAAACAGAATTAACCAGTCCCAAACAGAATTAACCAGTCCCAAACAGAATTAACCAGTCCCAAACAGAAAGAACCAGTCCCAAACAGAAAGAACCAGTCCCAAACAGAATGAACCAGTCCAGAAACAGAATGAACCAGTCCAGAAACAGAATAAACCAGTCCCAAACAGAAAGAACCAGTCCCAAACAGAATGAACCAGTCCAGAAACAGAAAGAACCAGTCCCAAACAGAATGAACCAGTTCAGAAACAGAAAGAACCAGTCCAGAAACAACATTCTGACAATGAGTTCTTTCCAATTCTCTGGCTCCAGCTGCAGAAACGGAGCCTCCAGTAGAGCAATGGATAAATGATCTTCAAATGGGAAATGAAACACTTCTTACTTTTAAATGGGTGTTATTAATTCAAAGTCATTTTGACTGTTTCTACTGACAGTTTTCTACCATTTGACTGTTTCTATTGACTGTTTTCTACCATTTGACTGTTTCTACTGACAGTTTTCTACCATTTGACTGTTTCTATTGACTGTTTTCTACCATTTGACTGTTTCTACTGACAGTTTTCTACCATTTGACTGTTTCTACTGACTGTTTCTACTGACTGTTTTCTACCGTTTGACTGATTCTACTGACAGTTTTCTACCATTTGACTGTTTCTACTGACTGTTTTCTACCGTTTGACTGATTCTACTGACTGTTTTCTACCATTTGACTGATTCTACTGACAGTTTTCTACCGTTTGACTGATTCTACTGACAGTTTTCTAGCATTTGACTGACTCTACTGACTGTTTTCTGTCAAACCGGCTTCATTTTCATTTTGGGCCTCATTTGGCCTTTGAGGAAACGACACGTTTTTGCTCTATTCTTTAAGGCAACAAACCAGTCCAGTCCAGAAACAACATTCTGACAATGAGTTTGTTCCAATTCTCTGGCTCCAGCTGCAGAAACGGAGCCTCCAGTAGAGCAATGGATAAATGATCTTCAAATGGGAAATGAAACACTTCTTACTTTTAAATGGGTGTTATTAATTCGAAGTCATTTGGCTGAAATGGGGCCTATCGGATGGGAATCTTCAACCCCTCACACATCATTTCAGCCCCAGCACACACAGAACCTTCTGTCTGCAGAGGCTGATTTATTACGGGCGAGTGCCAACCTGCTAATGTCGAGGAGCTGGAAGCTAAGGCCCAACGATTCATGGCCCAACAGTGACCAGGCTTTTTCCTCCTGCTCGCCCCAGGAAAGTTAGAGCTCCACAACCGGATTCACCAAGAAAGTTCAAGCAAGTACGCAAAGATATCTGATCCGCAGATATTCCACCAACCTCACAACACAACCAAACCCTGCCTGTTATGCTTCATCTTTGCATAAAAATGGCTTAAAATGTGTGAGTCCGGTTCACTGTGAAGAAAATACGACTACCAACATCTCTAAATGTGACAAATCAGTGGATTTTTTATTCTAAATTAATTAAAAATCCTTTATTAAAGACACACAAAACCAAAGAGATAATCCTTTACTGGATATAAAAGCATTTTAAGACAGAAAAGTTGATAGAAACAGCAACTATTTTCAGCCTCTTCCTTTTATTTAGAACCAAACGTAGAACTCAGTTAAAGTTGTTCTGGAGTCACAGAAAGACAGAAAGTTTACAGAATCTGGACAATCCATAAAAAAAATCCCTGCTGGAAAAGTTAACGACGTCTGAAGGCAACAATCTGACAGCAAATGCAGATTATTTAAATTAATTTAAAGTAAAAACTGAAGCCCCACGGCACTGTTTTCATCTAATTCTGCAGCTTCTTTCTGTAACTCTGAGCAGGCCGAACACACAGGGGAGTTTCTGTTTTCATGGATTTGTTGATTGATGTCCTATTTTGCCTCCGAGCTGCACTGAACTGAGCGGACCCGGCCCGACCCAACCCGACCCGGTTCGCTGTGAAGGATGGCGCCGACACGGCGTGGAAGTCTGGGAGCGATATTCTAATCCGTCACTGTCGGCCTGACAGAAAAAAAAGGGAAACGGCTTCTCAGATGGATTGAAAGTATTCGTGGTGACCATGAACTGTTGTCGACAGGTGACTTAAACTCTATAATCTGCCTGAATCCATGAAAGGAAATCCTTCCTGCCTCCCGTGTGCGGGCCGATCCGTCGGTGTCGGGGCTAAGCTCGGGCTTAACCCGGCAGCTGGGCGGGCCGCCCAACATCCCAGCCCCTGATCCTGGCATTAAAGCCACAGCTGCTCCGGTTCTGAGGCTTCGTTGTCCCGGCAGCGAGGAGCTCATCATGCAGGCTAACGAGTCGGATGTACAGAATCAATTCTCCTGGCTTTGCAGGGAAGGTGTGAACAAAAAAAACAGCAGCTTCCCTTTGTGTTGGAAAGCTACGGAAGCCCAGAGCGGACGTGGTACGTATAAACTTTTTTCTGATGGTTTTCTCGAGATAACGAGTTCATTTACCGATGGTTTTCGAGGCCACTTTTTCTCCCTAGTCCGCCCCAGTTTATATGTGTTTATATGTGTTTCTGGCAAAGGTTTTTACCCATCTTTACCCCCGTTCATTGGAAACTGAAAAAAGTTTGCGGCCGGCTGGACTGCAGCTCAGCAGGCGTTTACACCTCAGTGATCCTGCTGATAGAGTCGACTTCATCAGTGACCAGCTGAGGGGACCAGGCCGTCTCCATGGTTACCCAATGATGCACGAGAGGTGCCGTTATCGTTATCTCGAGATAACGAGAGGGGGGGTAAAAATGGGTAAAAACCTTTGCCAGAAATACATATAAACACATATAAACAGGGGCGGACTGGGGAGAAAAAGTGGCCTCGAGAACCATCGGTAAATTAGACTTCGTTTTCTGGTGATAACGAGATAATTTTCCTTCGTAATTTCCTTCGAGGCAAATTATCTCGTTATCACCAGAAAACAGAGGAATATTATCTTGTTGTCACGACAAAACGAGAAAATGAAGGAAAATGATCTCGTTATCACGGGAAAACGAAGGAAAATGATCTCGTTATCACCTGAAAACGAAGGAAAATGATCTCGTTATCACGGTAAAACGAAGGAAAATGATCTCGTTATCACGGGAAAACGAAGGAAAATGATCTCGTTATCACGGGAAAACGAAGGAAAATTATCTCGTTATCACGGGAAAACGGAGGAAAATGATCTCGTTATCACGGGAAAACGGAGGAAAATGATCTCGTTATCACGGGAAAACGAAGGAAAATGATCTCGTTATCACGGGAAAACGAAGGAAAATTATCTCGTTATCACGGGAAAACGGAGGAAAATGATCTCGTTATCACGGGAAAACGAAGGAAAATGATCTCGTTATCACGGGAAAACGGAGGAAAATTATCTCGTTATCACGGGAAAACGAAGGAAAATGATCTCGTTATCACGGGAAAACGGAGGAAAATGATCTCGTATCACGGGAAAACGAAGGAAAATGATCTCGTTATCACGGGAAAACGAAGGAAAATGATCTCGTTATCACGGGAAAACGGAGGAAAATGATCTCGTTATCACGGGAAAACGAAGGAAAATGATCTCGTTATCACGGGAAAACGAAGGAAAATGATCTCGTTATCACGGGAAAACGAAGGAAAATGATCTCGTTATCACGGGAAAACAAAGGAAAATGATCTCGTTATCACGGGAAAACAAAGGAAAATGATCTCGTTATCACGGGAAAACGAATGGAATAAAATGTATGTATCTATGGCCGTTTAGGGCTTCCGTAGAAGCAGCTGGACGTTCCCCGGTCCACGCATGGAAACTTCTCCCAGAACCATCTCACATCAACCTCTTCATAAGGCCTTTTCCACCCACACACCCCCCGCCCACGGTGGTAATTAGAGGTGTGATTGGATTCGCGGGAGGACGACTGAACGGCCTTTTATAAAGCGGCGCTACCCTCCTTTTAAACTTATTAGACACGGACCAGTGGGCTGCAGAGGGGGGGAGGCAGAGTAATGCAGCCATCGTCTCTTCTTGCACATCCCAGATTAGCTTCGCACTGCCTCCAGCCAAAGAGCGCCCCAGTGTCTGCCATCTTTAGATCGAGAGAGCAACAATAATGGGAGGTATTTATAGCAAACTGGATCTGAAGGACACTCATTTACACATCACGGCTGCTCTGACAGGCTGCTTGATCACGATAACGAGACGATTCGAGCAGCGACTTTGGCTGCTAAATGTGTGCAAACGTCCTTTCTGCCTCTCTTTCAGTCTCATACATTTATTGCCTCCTTCTACATTCCTCTCTGCGCTGCCCTTGCCAGTCCATCTCGTCCTGCTGGACGCTGAAGCGTGATCAATATTTTTATCATAACTCAGGGGAGTCACCTCTCCGACGACATTAAGATTCCTCGCTCCATGCGGCGCAGGACCCGTCCAAACCTCCCGGCCTGGAAAGGATAGGGTCATTACCGAGAATACTAAAAGAGCCCAGAGACCTCTGGGCGAGGATGTCCGCTCACTCCGGCAGACTTTGGTGTTTGGAAAGTGACAATATGAGAGACGGAGGAGGGGGTGGATATTACAGTGTTATAACGGAGCAGGACCGAAGCCCGCTGGGAACCGCGTTAGCATCAGATTTCCAGGGCCAAGATCGTGGAAACGTATTCTGTTTGCAGCTTCGCCATCTGCTGTTCTTTCCCGTCTGACAGTTTTCTACCATTTGACTGATTCTACTGACTGTTTTCTACCATTTGACTGATTCTACTGACTGTTTTCTACCATTTGACTGATTCTACTGACTGTTTTCTACCATTTGACTGTTTCTACTGACTGTTTTCTACCATTTGACTGTTTCTACTGACTGTTTTCTACCATTTGACTGATTCTACTGACTGTTTTCTACCATTTGACTGATTCTACTGACTGTTTTCTACCGTTTGACTGATTCTACTGACTGTTTTCTACCATTTGACTGATTCTACTGACAGTTTTCTACCATTTGACTGATTCTACTGACAGTTTTCTACCATTTGACTGATTCTACTGACTGTTTTCTACCGTCTGACTGATTCTACTGACTGTTTTCTACCATTTGACCGTTTCTACTGACTGTTTTCTACCATTTGACTGTTTCTACTGACTGTTTTCTACCATTTGACTGATTCTACTGACAGTTTTCTACCATTTGACTGATTCTACTGACTGTTTTCTACCGTCTGACTCATTCTACTGACTGTTTTCTACCATCTGACTGATTCTATTGACTGTTTTCTACCGTCTGACTGATTCTACTGACTGTTTTCTACCATTTGACTGTTTCTACTGACTGTTTTCTACCATTTGACTGTTTCTACTGACTGTTTTCTACCGTCTGACTGATTCTATTGACTGTTTTCTACCATTTGACTGATTCTACTGACTGTTTTCTACCATTTGACTGATTCTACTGACTGTTTTCTACCATTTGACTGATTCTACTGACAGTTTTCTACCATTTGACTGTTTCTACTGATTGTTTTCTACCATTTGACTGTTTCTACTGACTGTTTTCTACCATATGACTGTTTCTACTGATTGTTTTCTACCATTTGACTGTTTCTACTGACTGTTTTCTACCATTTGACTGTTTCTACTGACAGTTTTCTACCATTCGACTGATTCTATTGACTGTTTTCTACCATTTGACTGATTCTACTGACAGTTTTCTACCATTTGACTGATTCTACTGACTGTTTTCTACCGTCTGACTGATTCTACTGACTGTTTTCTACCATTTGACTGATTCTACTGACAGTTTTCTACCATTTGACTGATTCTACTGACTGTTTTCTACCGTCTGACTGATTCTACTGACTGTTTTCTACCATTTGACCGTTTCTACTGACAGTTTTCTACCATTTGACCGTTTCTACTGACAGTTTTCTACCATTTGACCGTTTCTACTGACTGTTTTCTACCATTTGACCGTTTCTACTGACTGTTTTCTACCATTTGACTGTTTCTACTGACTGTTTTCTACCATTTGACTGATTCTACTGACAGTTTTCTACCATTTGACTGATTCTACTGACTGTTTTCTACCGTCTGACTGATTCTACTGACTGTTTTCTATCATCTGACTGATTCTATTGACTGTTTTCTACCGTCTGACTGATTCTACTGACTGTTTTCTACCATTTGACTGTTTCTACTGACTGTTTTCTACCATTTGACTGTTTCTACTGACTGTTTTCTACCGTCTGACTGATTCTATTGACTGTTTTCTACCATTTGACTGTTTCTACTGACTGTTTTCTACCATTTGACTGTTTCTACTGACTGTTTTCTACGTCTGACTGATTCTACTGACTGTTTTCTACCGTCTGACTGTTTCTACTGACTGTTTTCTACCATTTGACTGTTTCTACTGACAGTTTTCTACCGTCTGACTGATTCTACTGACTGTTTTCTACCATTTGACTGTTTCTACTGACTGTTTTCTACCATCTGACTGTTTCTACTGACAGTTTTCTACCATTTGACTGATTCTACTGACAGTTTTCTACCGTCTGACTGATTCTACTGACTGTTTTCTACCATTTGACTGTTTCTACTGACAGTTTTCTACCATTTGACTGATTCTACTGACTGTTTTCTACCATTTGACCGTTTCTACTGACTGTTTTCTACCATTTGACTGTTTCTACTGACTATTTTCTAACATTTGACTGATTCTACTGACTGTTTTCTACCATTTGACTGATTCTACTGACTGTTTTCTACCATTTGACTGTTTCTACTGACTGTTTTCTACCATTTGACTGATTCTACTGACTGTTTTCTACCGTTTGACTGATTCTACTGACTGTTTCCTACCATTTGACTGTTTCTACTGACTGTTTTCTACCATTTGACTGATTCTACTGACTGTTTTCTACCATTTGACTGATTCTACTGACTGTTTTCTACCATATGACTGTTTCTACTGATTGTTTTCTACCATTTGACTGTTTCTACTGACAGTTTTCTACCATTTGACTGTTTCTACTGACTGTTTTCTACCATTCGACTGATTCTATTGACAGTTTTCTACCATTTGACTGTTTCTACTGACAAATTTTCTACCATTTGACTGTTTCTACTGACTGTTTTCTACCATTTGACTGTTTCTACTGACTGTTTTCTACCATTTGACTGATTTTATTGACAGTTTTCTACCATTTGACTGTTTCTACTGACAGTTTTCTACCATTTGACTGTTTCTACTGACTGTTTTCTACCATTTGACTGTTTCTACTGACTGTTTTCTACCATTTGACTGTTTCTACTGACTGTTTTCTACCATTTGACTGATTCTATTGACAGTTTTCTACTGTTTGACTTATTCTACCGACTGTTTTCTACCATTTGACTGATTCTACTGACTGTTTTCTACCATTTGACTGTTTCTACTGACTGTTTTCTACCATTTGACTGATTCTACTGACTGTTTTCTACCGTTTGACAGTTTCTACTGACAGTTTTCTACCATTTGACTGATTCTACTGACTGTTTTCTACCGTTTGACAGTTTCTACTGACAGTTTTCTACCATTTGACTGATTCTACTGACAGTTTTCTACCATTTGACTGATTCTACTGACTGTTTTCTACCATTTGACTGTTTCTACTGACTGTTTTCTACCATTTGACTGTTTCTACTGACTGTTTTCTACCATTTGACTGATTCTACTGACTGTTTTCTACCATTTGACTGTTTCTACTGACAGTTTTCTACCATTTGACTGTTTCTACTGACAGTTTTCTACGATTTGACTGTTTCTACTGACAGTTTTCTACCATTTGACTGTTTCTACTGACAGTTTTCTACCATTTGACTGTTTCTACTGACAGTTTTCTACCATTTGACTGTTTCTACTGACAGTTTTCTACCATTTGACTGATTCTGACTGTTTTCTACCATTTGACTGATTCTACTGACTGTTTTCTACCATTTGACTGTTTCTACTGACAGTTTTCTACCATTTGACTGTTTCTACTGACAGTTTTCTACCATTTGACTGTTTCTACTGACTGTTTTCTACCATTTGACTGTTTCTACTGACTGTTTTCTACCATTTGACTGTTTCTACTGACAGTTTTCTACCATTTGACTGATTCTACTGACTGTTTTCTACCATTTGACTGTTTCTACTTACTGTTTTCTACCATTTGACTGTTTCTACTGACAGTTTTCTACCATTTGACTGTTTCTACTGACAGTTTTCTACGATTTGACTGTTTCTACTGACAGTTTTCTACCATTTGACTGATTCTGACTGTTTTCTACCATTTGAATGATTCTACTGACTGTTTTCTACCATTTGACTGTTTCTACTGACAGTTTTCTACCATTTGACTGTTTCTACTGACAGTTTTCTACCATTTGACTGATTCTACTGACTGTTTTCTACCATTTGACTGTTTCTACTGACAGTTTTCTACCGTTTGACTGTTTCTAATGACAGTTTTCTACCATTTGACTGATTGTACTGACTTTTCTACCATTTAACTGTTTCTACTGACTGTTTTCTACCATTTGACTGTTTCTATTGACTGTTTTCTACCATTTGACTGTTTCAAATGGTAAAAATGTTATAAGCGAGCAGAACCGAAGCCCGCTGGGAACCGCGTCAGCATCAGAATTCCAGGGCTAAGATCGTAGAAACACATTCTGCTTGCAGCTTCGCCATCTGCATTTCTTTTCCTTCTCCCGTCATAAGCAAATCCCTCTCAGACTTTTAGCCATTTGAAATGCTGACTTCTCTTCCTTCCATTACCTCTTCCTCTCATTTTCCCCCCTTGAAGCCATTCCTCCATCCCACACTCATTACCTTATGCCCATTAATCCCATTAAGTAGCCATTAAACAAGTGCTGATAACACCAAATGAACGTCGAGCCCTGACGGCAAATAGCTACCGTTCCACCAGACACATTCGGGCCTGGCAGGAGGAGAAGAAGCAGCGTGGAAAAACCAGGAGGGAGCCGAACAAGTGCAACAACAAGCACTCCAGCTGTGAAGGAAGAGAGGAGAGCGAGGCTGAGGAGGTTATGCTGCCTCGCTGCATATTCACTCATGTCCACTTGTTCAGACAAGAACTGAGCTCAGCAGTAAAGTGACACAGTGCTGGATCTTTAGAGTTTTTTTTTTTCTCCTTTCATGCTGATCATCACATGGATTTAAGAGCAGAGAGAAGGAAGGAACTCTGCCAAAAACCGGCCGAGGGATGAAGTAGAAGGACTGCAGCTGAGAGAGGAAACTGCAGCTGATCGGTGGGTCTGCGGACGAGTTCAGGCCTGGCTGCACCACCAGGGTGTTTTCCAGCTCCGCTTCGCGCCCTGCGGGGGGGTTACGGAGGGGCGAGCTGCAGAGTAACAGCCAGCTCGTGTCGAGCTTAGGACCAGAGGCTCAGTTGTAGACGTCGCCCTCGCTGCTGTTCTGCTTGAGTGATGAGGAAGGACAAGGTTATGGCGAAGTGGCAGCTGGAGCGTGCGCCATTCATAAAGCGTGCACACACACACACACACACACACACACACTCACACTCGTTAGTGTTAACGCGCCGCTGGTTACAGAGGTAGGAGATCAGGAAGGTGTGCTGCTGCTCTGTGAAAGGATGAACAGCATCCTGCTGCCCACCTGCTCAGCCGGGTCAAAGGGGTCCAATTTATCTCACCAACCAGTGGGATGGGCAAACACGACACGAATACAGAGGAAGCCCGAGAAAGGGGAAGATGCACGGGGGCCATCTCCGTATCCATGACCTTGGGTTTGGTTCATGCAGGAAGAAAATGAAATTTCAGGGGAGAGGCTGGACGTGTCGGAAAAGATAAAGCACATGAGAACGTGATGACGGAATGACTGCAGAATGCATTTAAACCAATTCAATGGATAAAAAAAATGCATTTAAACCAATTCAATGGATAAAAAATGCATTTAAACCAATTCAATGGATAAAAAAATGCATTTAAACCAATTCAATGGATAAAAAATAAAAAATAAATTTAAAAAACTGCCTTTAAACCAATTCAATGGATTAAAAAAAGGATTTTAAAAAAAAAGATTTAAACCAATTCAATGGATAAATTAAAAAAAATAATGCATTTAAACCAATTCAATGGATACATTTTTTTAAAAAAAATGCATTTCAACCAAACAATGGATAAAAAAAATAAAAAAAAGTGCATAAGAAATAAATGGGCAGTGGTAAAGAATAAGCATCAGAGAAAAAGAGCAAATAACTGAAAGGTATTTATGGATAAAGAAGCAGAAATGGTTTCAAAACATGAATGAGTCACTTAATGATGGATGGGAGCTGAAAAGGGGGGAGAGAAACGACTATAATAAGAATGAGAAAGCAGGCAGAGACAATGAAGGGAAGGATGGACTCATGGATTATAAATGGCTTGTCCTGAATGTGTCAGGAATGTTTCCTCTCTTTTCCACGATGGAGAAACCTGCTAAATCAATCGGAAGCTTTCCGCTCACACGGCGGACCCCCGGGTCATGATCACTGTAATTTCCTCTCATGCCAGTATATGCTCGCAGCTTTGGGCCAATCCAATTTCTTTCCTCTCACGTTTCAGTTCTACCGTTGCTGCACGGCAACGTTGGCCCGGCCGGCGCTAAATGGATGAGGCTGTAAACGGTGTGGGCAGAGGGGATGAGCGATGGGCCTGAAGGGAGCTGCAGCGTCACAGCATCACGAGAAGAAACAACTTCCCAACAGAGTTCTACACTTTGCTCAGAAAGTTTGGGGCCATTGATGGATCCAACACTGAAAGCTGATCAACTGAAAATGCACCAAAAGTTCATCAACATGTTCCACTTCCTGCCGCCTACATCTGATTCTACTGACTGTTTTCTACCGTTTGACTGATTCTACTGACTGTTTTCTACCGTTTGACTGATTCTACTGACTGTTTTCTACCGTTTGACTGATTCTACTGACTGTTTTCTACCGTTTTGACTGTTTTCTACCGTTTGACTGATTCTACTGACTGTTTTCTACCGTTTGACTGATTCTACTGACTGTTTTCTACCGTTTGACTGTTTCTAATGACTGTTTTCTACCGTTTGACTGATTCTACTGACTGTTTTCTACCGTTTGACTGATTCTACTGACTGTTTTCTACCGTTTGACTGATTCTACTGACTGTTTTCTACCGTTTGACTGATTCTACTGACTGTTTTCTACCGTTTGACTGATTCTACTGACTGTTTTCTACCATTTGACTGATTCTACTGACTGTTTTCTACCATTTGACTGTTTCTACTGACTGTTTTCTACCGTTTGACTGTTTTTACTCACTGTTTTCTACCGTTTGACTGATTCTATTGACTGTTTTCTACCGTTTGACTGTTTTTACTCACTGTTTTCTACCGTTTGACTGATTCTACTGACTGTTTTCTACCGTTTGACTGATTCTACTGACTGTTTTCTACCATTTGACTGTTTTTACTCACTGTTTTCTACCGTTTGACTGTTTCTACTGACTGTTTTCTACCATTTGACTGTTTTTACTCACTGTTTTCTACCGTTTGACTGATTCTACTGACTGTTTTCTACCATTTGACTGTTTCTACTGACTGTTTTCTACCATTTGACTGTTTTTACTCACTGTTTTCTACCGTTTGACTGATTCTACTGAGTTTTCTACCATTTGACTGTTTCTACTGACTGTTTTCTACCATTTGACTGTTTTTACTGACTGTTTTCTACCATTTGACTGTTTCTACTGACTGTTTTCTACCGTTTGACTGATTCTACTGACTGTTTTCTACCGTTTGACTGTTTTTACTCACTATTTTCTACCGTTTGACTGATTCTACTGACTATTTTCTACCATTTGACTGTTTCTACTGACTGTTTTCTACCATTTGACTGTTTCTACTGACTGTTTTCTACCGTTTGACTGATTCTACTGACTGTTTTCTACCGTTTGACTGTTTTTACTCACTGTTTTCTACCGTTTGACTGTTTCTACTGACTGTTTTCTACCATTTGACTGTTTCTACTGACTGTTTTCTACCATTTGACTGTTTTTACTGACTGTTTTCTACCGTTTGACTGTTTCTACTGACTGTTTTCTACCGTTTGACTGATTCTACTGACTGTTTTCTACCGTTTGACTGTTTTTACTCACTGTTTTCTACCGTTTGACTGTTTCTACTGACTGTTTTCTACCATTTGACTGTTTCTACTGACTGTTTTCTACCATTTGACTGTTTTTACTGACTGTTTTCTACCGTTTGACTGTTTCTACTGACTGTTTTCTACCGTTTGACTGATTCTACTGACTGTTTTCTACCGTTTGACTGTTTCTACTGACTGTTTTCTACCGTTTGACTGATTCTACTGACTGTTTTCTACCGTTTGACTGTTTCTACTGACTGTTTTCTACCATTTGACTGTTTCTACTGACTGTTTTCTACCATTTGACTGTTTTTACTGACTGTTTTCTACCGTTTGACTGTTTCTACTGACTGTTTTCTACCGTTTGACTGATTCTACTGACTGTTTTCTACCATTTGACTGTTTCTACTGACTGTTTTCTACCATTTGACTGTTTTTACTCACTGTTTTCTACCGTTTGACTGATTCTACTGACTGTTTTCTACCATTTGACTGTTTCTACTGACTGTTTTCTACCATTTGACTGTTTTTACTCACTGTTTTCTACCGTTTGACTGTTTCTACTGACTGTTTTCTACCGTTTGACTGATTCTACTGACTGTTTTCTACCGTTTGACTGTTTCTACTGACTGTTTTCTACCATTTGACTGATTCTACTGACTGTTTTCTACCGTTTGACTGTTTCTACTGACTGTTTTCTACCATTTGACTGATTCTACTAGGGATGTCGAAATTTAAAAAAAGTCTTGACCGACCACTGAGCCTCATTAGTCGATTAAACTCGGTCACCGAAAATTCTATAAGTGCCATTTATGATATCTGTGCCCTGTCGCGCGTCTTTCTCTGCCGAATGGTTAGGCTCCCACCACACAATTAATGTTAGTTCGTGCCCTTGGTATTATACATTTTCCCCAATCATTGACCACTAGTTCTAGGAGTACATGTGGAGGAATAAGGGTTTTGGGTAGAAAAATAATTGTGCCTGCGCAGACACGCACAGCCACACATTACGTGCAACGGCGCCCTTCCAGTCACGGTACTTTTTAAACATGAATCAAACGCGGCACCGAACTCGGGCTGTTAAAAGCCCCCGTTACAAAGTCACAAACAGAGAACGGTGCATTTGGCGGTGTTACAGGAAAGTAGGTTAACCAATGACTTCGTTAAAAAAAAAACTTACCGAATGCCAACAGCCTCTGTGGCGTAGCCTATGCTGCACAAAATCCTTTGCAATAAGTTCCTGTTGTCTTGCTATTTAAGTACAGATGAATATATCACAACAAGTAGGCTAAGTTAGTCTTGTGTCTTTTGCCATTACAGTGTTACAATTATTATTATGTTGTAGTCCACACGCAGCCACATTGGCTTTATTTAGGTTAATAGTGGCGATTTTTTTTTAAACTGCGCAGACAGGACCCGTCATGTACGGCGTACAAGTTGCAACCGGTGTAAGAGAGGACCTCTGAGGAGGGCGCTACGTGAGCTCTGCTGCGGTTGTTCTTCCATCGTGGGATACCATTTGACTGTTTCTACTGACTGTTTTCTACCATTTGACTGTTTCTACTGACAGTTTTCTACCATTTGACTGTTTCTACTGACAGTTTTCTACCATTTGACTGATTCTATTGACAGTTTTCTACCATTTGACTGTTTCTACTGACTGTTTTCTACCATTTGACTGATTCTACTGACTGTTTTCTACCGTTTCACTGATTCTACTGACTGTTTTCTACCGTTTGACTGATACTACTGACTGTTTTCTACCGTTTGACTGATTCTACTGACTGTTTTCTACCATTTGACTGTTTCTACTGACTGTTTTCTACCATTTGACTGTTTCTACTGACTGTTTTCTACCATTTGACTGTTTCTACTGACTGTTTTTTACCATTTGACTGATTCTACTGACTGTTTTCTACCATTTGACTGTTTCTACTGACTGTTTTCTAACATTTGACTGATTCTATTGACAGTTTTCTACTGACTGTTTTCTACCATTTGACTGTTTCTACTGACTGTTTTCTACCGTTTCACTGATTCTACTGACTGTTTTCTACCGTTTCACTGATTCTACTGACTGTTTTCTACCATTTGACTGTTTTTACTGACAGTTTTCTACCGTTTCACTGATTCTACTGACTGTTTTCTACCATTTGACTGTTTTCACTGACTGTTTTCTACCGTTTGACTGATTCTACTGACTGTTTTCTACCATTTGACTGTTTCTACTGACTGTTTTCTACCATTTGACTGTTTCTACTGACAGTTTTCTACCATTTGACTGTTTCTACTGACAGTTTTCTACCATTTGACTGTTTCTACTGACAGTTTTCTACCATTTGACTGATTCTATTGACAGTTTTCTACCATTTGACTGTTTCTACTGACTGTTTTCTACCATTTGACTGATTCTACTGACTGTTTTCTACCGTTTCACTGATTCTACTGACTGTTTTCTACCGTTTGACTGATACTACTGACTGTTTTCTACCGTTTGACTGATTCTACTGACTGTTTTCTACCATTTGACTGTTTCTACTGACTGTTTTCTACCATTTGACTGTTTCTACTGACTGTTTTTTACCATTTGACTGATTCTACTGACTGTTTTCTACCATTTGACTGTTTCTACTGACAGTTTTCTAACATTTGACTGATTCTATTGACAGTTTTCTACTGACTGTTTTCTACCATTTGACTGTTTCTACTGACTGTTTTCTACCGTTTCACTGATTCTACTGACTGTTTTCTACCGTTTCACTGATTCTACTGACTGTTTTCTACCATTTGACTGTTTTTACTGACTGTTTTCTACCGTTTCACTGATTCTACTGACTGTTTTCTACCATTTGACTGTTTTCACTGACTGTTTTCTACCGTTTGACTGATTCTACTGACTGTTTTCTACCATTTGACTGTTTCTACTGACTGTTTTCTACCATTTGACTGTTTCTATTGACTGTTTTTTACCGTTTGACTGTTTTTACTGACTGTTTTCTACCGTTTCACTGATTCTACTGACTGTTTTCTACCATTTGACTGTTTTTACTGACTGTTTTCTACCGTTTCACTGATTCTACTGACTGTTTTCTACCATTTGACTGTTTTCACTGACTGTTTTCTACCGTTTGACTGATTCTACTGACTGTTTTCTACCATTTGACTGTTTCTACTGACTGTTTTCTACCATTTGACTGTTTCTATTGACTGTTTTTTACCGTTTGACTGTTTTTACTGACTGTTTTCTACCGTTTCACTGATTCTACTGACTGTTTTCTACCATTTGACTGTTTTTACTGACTGTTTTCTACCGTTTGACTGATTCTACTGACTGTTTTCTACCATTTGACTGTTTCTACTGACTGTTTTCTACCATTTGACTGATTCTACTGACTGTTTTCTACCATTTGACTGTTTCTACTTACTGTTTTTTACCATTTGACTGTTTCTACTGACAGTTTTCTACCATTTGACTGATTCTATTGACAGTTTTCTACCATTTGACTGTTTCTACTGACTGTTTTCTACCATTTGACTGTTTCTACTGACTGTTTTCTACCATTTGACTGATTCTACTGACTGTTTTCTACCATTTGACTGTTTCTACTGACTGTTTTTAACCATTTGACTGTTTCTACTGACAGTTTTCTACCATTTGACTGATTCTATTGACAGTTTTCTACCATTTGACTGTTTCTACTGACTGTTTTCTACCATTTGACTGTTTCTACTGACTGTTTTCTACCATTTGACTGTTTCTACTGACTGTTTTCTACCATTTGACTGATTCTACTGACTGTTTTCTACCGTTTGACTGATTCTACTGACTGTTTTCTACCGTTTGACTGATTCTACTGACTGTTTTCTACCGTTTGACTGATTCTACTGACTGTTTTCTACCATTTGACTGTTTCTACTGACTGTTTTTTACCATTTGACTGATTCTACTGACTGTTTTCTACCGTTTGACTGATTCTACAGACTGTTTTCTACCATTTGACTGATTCTACTGACAGTTTTCTACCATTTGACTGTTTCTACTGACAGTTTTCTAACATTTGACTGATTCTATTGACAGTTTTCTACTGACTGTTTTCTACCATTTGACTGTTTCTACTGACTGTTTTTTACCATTTGACTGATTCTACTGACTGTTTTCTACCATTTGACTGTTTCTACTGACAGTTTTCTACCATTTGACTGTTTCTACTGACAGTTTTCTACCATTTGACTGTTTCTACTGACTGTTTTCTACCATTTGACTGATTCTACTGACTGTTTTTTACCATTTGACTGATTCTACTGACTGTTTTTTACCATTTGACTGTTTCTACTGACAGTTTTCTACCATTTGACTGTTTCTACTGACAGTTTTCTACCATTTGACTGTTTCTACTGACTGTTTTCTACCATTTGACTGTTTCTACTGACAGTTTTCTACCATTTGACTGTTTCTACTGACTGTTTTCTACCATTTGACTGTTTCTACTGACAGTTTTTTACCATTTGACTGATTCTACTGACTGTTTTTTACCATTTGACTGATTCTACTGACTGTTTTTTACCATTTGACTGTTTCTACTGACAGTTTTCTACCATTTGACTGTTTCTACTGACAGTTTTCTACCATTTGACTGTTTCTACTGACTGTTTTCTACCATTTGACTGTTTCTACTGACAGTTTTTTACCATTTGACTGATTCTACTGACTGTTTTTTACCATTTGACTGATTCTACTGACTGTTTTTTACCATTTGACTGTTTCTACAGACAGTTTTCTACCATTTGACTGTTTCTACTGACAGTTTTCTACCATTTGACTGTTTCTACTGACTGTTTTCTACCATTTGACTGTTTCTACTGACAGTTTTCTACCATTTGACTGTTTCTACTGACAGTTTTCTACCATTTGACTGTTTCTACTGACAGTTTTCTACCATTTGACTGTTTCTACTGACTGTTTTCTACCATTTGACTGTTTCTACTGACTGTTTTCTACCATTTGACTTATTCTACTGACTGTTTTCTACCATTTGACTGTTTCTACTGACAGTTTTCTACCATTTGACTGTTTCTACTGACTTTTTTTTTTTTTTACCGTTTGACTGATTCTACTGACTGTTTTCTACCATTTGACTGATTCTACTGACTGTTTTCTACCATTTGACTGATTCTACTGACTGTTTTCTACCATTTGACTGATTCTACTGACAGTTTTCTACCATTTGACTGATTCTACTGACTGTTTTCTACCATTTGACTGTTTTTGCTGACTGTTTTTTACCATTTGACTGATTCTACTGACTGTTTTCTACCATTTCTGAAGCTTTTTCTGAAGCATCAAAAGCTTCAGAAACTGAGCGATTCTCACTTCTACCTGCAGCTCCTGTGTTCAGAGGCTCATTGATTTCCTACATTTCATATAAAATAAGATGAAACACTTGAAATAAGAAACGAAGCTGAATGTTGAGCAGCTGCAGTTTGCTCATGAGAAGAACTCATTCATGGCTTTACACTCTCAGAAATAGGGGTACAGTACGAGTCCTTTTTTGTCCCCCCGAGGTACAATCTATACCAATGTACCCCCCTACACTGGAAAAAATGCCCCTCCAAACATAAGTAAGAAAAACAACAAATTAAAGACGTTTTTGCTTGAAATAAGCAAAAAAATCTGCCAATGGAACTAGTGAAAATCAGCTTGTCAAGATTTCTTGAAATAAGATGTGATATTTAGGACTTTTGAGATAAAAGTGATCTTGAAATTAGCTTAAAAACCTCTTCAAATGTCAAAAAAAGCTTGTTTCATATATGTGACTAAACGATTTGTTTTCAAGACTTTTTCATTTAACAAGATATTCCAGATGTATTGTCTTCAAACAAGTCCCTATATCTGGCTGAAATGGTGCTTGTTAGGCAGTTGTGTCTTATATTAAGTGTAATGAGATACTCAATGAGACAAATATACTTGGTAAGACTTTGATTTTTTCTAGTGTAGGGTTAATTATTGGACCTAAAGCCCCCTATGTACCTTTTTTTCTACATGCTGGGGTACAATAGACAGTCTGTTTTAGGCTACTTCAGTATAAGGGTACAAAATTGCCACCAGAGGTACAAGATTGGTCTCTGTAGGGTACAAAACTCTACCTTCTGAGGGTACTGCCCCAGTGACAAGCCATCGTACCCCTAAAGGTACACTTCTGTACTTTATTTTCTGAGAGTGTAGAAAACAGGTTTTGGCTTTTTAATGTAAAAATGTTTCGGTTTTGGGCTGAACCTGAATCTATGACGGGTTCGGTTCGGTGGAGCCAACCGTCTGATGCAGAGGCGGCTCCAGAACGGGGGCTTCTGTGGCCTCCATCTGAGGAGCTTTCAGCTCATTCACCAAGAAACCAAACTGAGAGCCGAACGACTCGTGAGCGCTGCACACAACCTCAGCTAAAAGATTTATTTAATTCAGAAACACCAGCAGCGCCCGAGTGAGCTAAGAGGCTAACAGAAACTAGCTGACTGAGCAGACTGTAACTTCTTTAGACTCGTTTCCACTTCTTAAGGTCAGACTCTTACCCAGGAACTTCGGTTAGCTTAAATGTTCTGTTCTAAGAAAGCCGGCGTTCATCTGAGCTGCCAATCTGTGCCCTGAAGTCAGCCGAATTAGCAGCATGAAATAAAGACAACACGCTGTAAAAGGTGTGACCGGCCAGCTTTAGCTGCAGTCCTGGTTCTTATTCTCTCTGGTACGACTGCTTAAGCTCCCCAGCACCTGGAAACAGAAGCTCTGGTCTCCTGATATCCTCCCTGTGCTCAGCAGGAAGCCTTAAAGCCAGAAAACCTTTTCTAACTTCCAGGTTACAGCTGAGCTGAGCTGGGTGTCGCTCCCTAATTAAACGCCACACCTTGGTGGACTGAAAGATCACAGCCGGCATCTTTAGTGTCAAAGGGGACGCTGTGGGCTGCAGACCAACACCTGGATCCACCGCTGAAACACTCAGTGGGGTCACATGGCCCTGAAAGGATCGGATTATTGGCTAAATTACAATCAGACTGAGTTATTAAGTGCATGTAGACACCTTAATCTGACTAAGAACTGGATGGGATGGGATTCAGACCCCGAGATAACTGGGCTGAAAGTCACTCTAAACCTGCTTGTAGATGCTGAAGCTCGTGGTGAATCAGACTTTGCGTTCTGCGCATGCTCCAGATGTTTTCCCGGGGTCGTGACCCGGAAGTCAAAGGAGACGATATTCCTGTTGTTGTCGCCGTCAGAAAGAAACAAACAACGCGATGGAGAATGCTCCGTTGGGCATCGAGTTTGTGCAACAAGCAGCTCATCACAGAGCAAATGTAGAGGGACGTAGCTTCATCTGGCTCTGCGTTCTCCATCTTTCTCCAACGCCTGAGTTTGTTGTTGTTGTTGGTGGTGCAGAGGTCAACAGGAAGTGGCTCTATTAGCAACAGCTGGAATGGGTACAGCGCCACCTATCACACCGGGGTATGACACGCTTTGTGCCTCTGATCCCATTCATTCACCGCCATATATCCAAGGAGAATTACCCTTAATAACTCAGTCTGATTGTAATTTAGCCAATAATCTGATCCTTTCAGAGCCATGTGACCCCACTGAGTGATGGCAGAGTCCTGCTTCCTGCCCTACGCCAGAAGAGAAGCAGTCAAGTGATAATGAAGGGTTCATCAGATGAAAAGTACAAGGTGTAATATCAGAAAAGCAGAAACAAGTCAAGTCTGCAATTTAGATGGAGACTTGGTGGTAGAATGTGGGAGATCCAGTGATTAGAGTAATTCTGCTAAACTGAACGGGACTTCTGGCCTGAGATGCTTCAGGTGTGAAGATGACGGATGAAAGCTGCATCACTGACATACAGGATAACCGGGTGCCGTGGGTGCATGGGTTAGCACAGTTAAAGGGATAGTTCGCCTCAGAAGAGGCGAACTGTCCCTTTAAAGAGGCGAACTGTCCCTTTAAGGTCAGGCTCTGGGCTCGGGCAGCTTGTGCCTCGTCTCCCTTCTGTCCTAACTGCTTCCCATCTTTAAATAAAGAGCACATTTCCTGTTTCAGTGCACTCGTGTATCGCTCTCCTGTAAAGCTGCTGCTCTGCTGCACCTCAGAACACTTTCTGCACTCACATTCCTTCTTATAACCGACGTCCCGCTCTCACGCTGCCGGATCGGGTCGGCCAGCGATCAGCCGGCGACCGACCGTGCGAAGCGAAAACAAGCACGACATGAGAAGCAGCACATTTGGCGCTCCACTGACCGGAGAGTTTAAATAAGACACGAGAATCCAAGAGAGGAAGTTTTATAAGAAGAAGTCTGAGTGCAGAGAACGGCTCAGTGGAGAGCAGGACGACCGTACAAACGGGCAGAAACTCATTACAAGATCCTACCCTGAAAACAGGAAACCTGCAGTAAAAGAAGAAAACATTCCTGATAAAAGAGTAATAAACTGAGACGTGATCAGTACACTGGAAAAAATCAAAGTCTTACCAAGTATACTTGTCTCATTGAGCATCTCATTACACTTAATATCAGACACAACTGCCTAACAAGCACCATTTCAGCCAGATATAGGGACTTGTTTTAATACAATACATCTGGAATATCTTGTTAAAGGGGAACTGCAGTATTTTCCACATTAAGCCTCTTTTCTGAGTCGTCTGCGATGTTTTAGAACCCCCCTCACCGCTTTTTTGATGTTTACTGCTGTCTCCGGTATTTGCCTAATTTTGATTCTTCTCAACCTGCTTCAGAACGGCAAGTCATGCTCATGTCCTAAAAGGTCCGTAAAAGCATCATAAACGTCCGTTTTCAAAATAATCAACTCACCGGAGTGGTTACTGGTGTGCACTGGTAATCCATATCAAATTTCGTGGCGAAAAGTTGCTTCTGTCGTGTTTTATTTGACATTTTGTACTGGATGTTCGTTGATATCACTCCGCCACCGCTAAGAAAATAGTGCGAGCATGAACGAGCTGCCAAATAAAACACGACAGAAGCAACTTTTCGCCACGAAATTTGATATGGATTACCAGTGCACACCAGTAACCACTCCGGTGAGTTGATGATTTTGAAAACGGACGTTTATGGTGCTTTTACGGACCTTTAAGGACATGCACATGACTTGCCGTTCTGAAGCAGGTTGAGAAGAATCAAAATTAGGCAAATACCGGAGACAGCAGTAAACATCAAAACAGCGGTGAGGGGGGTTCTAAAACATTGCAGACGACTCAGAAAAGAGGCTTAATGTGGAAAATACCGCAGTTCTCCTTTAAGTGAAAAAGTCTTGAAAACAAATTGTTTTGAGTCACATATCATATGAAACAAGCCCTGAGGGCCGCGGTCCCTAGTTCCAGAGGGCCGTGGTCTCTAGTTCCAGAGGGCCGTGGTCTCTAGTTCCAGAGGGCCGCGGTCCCTAGTTCCTGAGGGCCGCGGTCTCTAGTTCCAGAGGGCCGCGGTCCCTAGTTCCTGAGGGCCACGGCCTCTAGTTCCAGAGGGCCGTGGTCTCTAGTTCCAGAGGGCCGTGGTCTCTAGTTCCAGAGGGCCGTGGTCTCTAGTTCCTGAGGGCCGTGGTCTCTAGTTCCAGAGGGGCCGCGGTCCCTAGTTCCAGAGGGCCGCGGTCTCTAGTTCCAGAGGGCCGTGGTCTCTAGTTCCAGAGGGCCGCGGTCCCTAGTTCCTGAGGGCCGTGGTCTCTAGTTCCCGAGGGCCGCGGTCTCTAGTTCCCGAGGGCCGTGGTCCCTAGTTCCCGAGGGCCGTGGTCTCTAGTTCCTGAGGGCCGCGGTCCCTAGTTCCAGAGGGCCGTGGTCTCTAGTTCCTGAGGGCCGTGGTCTCTAGTTCCAGAGGGCCGTGGTCTCTAGTTCCTGAGGGCCGCGGTCTCTAGTTCCAGAGGGCCGTGGTCTCTAGTTCCAGAGGGCCGTGGTCTCTAGTTCCTGAGGGCCGTGGTCTCTAGTTCCCGAGGGCCGTGGTCTCTAGTTCCAGAGGGCCGTGGTCTCTAGTTCCTGAGGGCCGTGGTCTCTAGTTCCCGAGGGCCGTGGTCTCTAGTTCCAGAGGGCCGCGGTCCCTAGTTCCCGAGGGCCGCGGTCTCTAGTTCCAGAGGGCCGCGGTCCCTAGTTCCAGAGGGCCGTGGTCCCTAGTTCCCGAGGGCCGCGGTCTCTAGTTCCAGAGGGCCGCGGTCTCTAGTTCCCGAGGGCCGTGGTCTCTAGTTCCCGAGGGCCGTGGTCTCTAGTTCCAGAGGGCCGTGGTCCCTAGTTCCAGAGGGCCGTGGTCCCTAGTTCCAGAGGGCCGTGGTCACTAGTTCCAGAGGGCCGTGGTCTCTAGTTCCCGAGGGCCGTAGTCTCTAGTTCCCGAGGGCCGTGGTCCCTAGTTCCTGAGGGCCGTGGTCCCTAGTTCCAGAGGGCCGCGGTCCCTAGTTCCAGAGGGCCGCGGTCCCTAGTTCCCGAGGGACGCGGTCTCTAGTTCCAGAGGGCCGCGGTCCCTAGTTCCCGAGGGACGCGGTCTCTAGTTCCAGAGGGCCGCGGTCTCTAGTTCCAGAGGGCCGTGGTCTCTAGTTCCAGAGGGCCGTGGTCTCTAGTTCCAGAGGGCCGCGGTCTCTAGTTCCCGAGGGCCGTAGTCTCTAGTTCCCGAGGGCCGTGGTCCCTAGTTCCTGAGGGCCGTGGTCCCTAGTTCCAGAGGGCCGCGGTCCCTAGTTCCTGAGGGCCGTGGTCCCTAGTTCCAGAGGGCCGCGGTCCCTAGTTCCAGAGGGCCGCGGTCCCTAGTTCCCGAGGGACGCGGTCTCTAGTTCCAGAGGGCCGTGGTCTCTAGTTCCAGAGGGCCGCGGTCTCTAGTTCCAGAGGGCCGCGGTCCCTGGTTCCAGAGGGCCGCGGTCCCTAGTTCCCGAGGGCCGTGGTCCCTAGTTCCAGAGGGCCGCGGTCCCTAGTTCCAGAGGGCCGCGGTCTCTAGTTCCAGAGGGCCGTGGTCTCTAGTTCCAGAGGGCCGTGGTCCCTAGTTCCAGAGGGCCGCGGTCCCTAGTTCCAGAGGGCCGTGGTCCCTAGTTCCAGAGGGCCGTGGTCCCTAGTTCCAGAGGGCCGCGGTCCCTGGTTCCAGAGGGCCGCGGTCCCTAGTTCCCGAGGGACGCGGTCCCTAGTTCCAGTATGTGCGAATGAGGGAAAAAAACGGCCCCGTTCCTGAAAAGGTTCTAGGAACTGCAGAAGGTTCCTACAGAAGGTTAACACAGCGGTGCAGTTATCCAGCTGCATGAAAAACTGCATGAATGAGCAAGTCAAAGCGCTCCGTGGATCCGACAGCGTCTGGAAACTCGCGTCAGGCCCTGTCTGCCACCAACAGCTCTGACCAGATTAGCCACAGAGACGATGTAACAGGCTCATCCTCCTCAGTGGTGCCTCCATCACACGCCACCCATTACAAAGTGTTTAGGCAAAGATATTAACACGTAAAAACTATAATTAATTTATCACATCACTTTGCAGCTTCTGATTTCCCTCCCTGATGTTATTACTCTGTGCACGAGTCCCTTTGATCTGCATTAAACTCTCACATCGAGCTGTAAACTCAGCTAACCGCCCGTTTAAACCCTGATCTGATAAGGTCAGCTGCAGCTTCACTAAATCACTCGGGATCGTTGTCAACCGGAGCTGAAGAGAAATCCAATTTCACAACCTGAAATGGACTCCTGACAAACATCCGAGCAAATTCTGAGAGGCTCCAGCTGTTCTTTAATATAGAAACCCACTTCCAGAGATCCCTACATCATGCATCACAACATTATGGACTCAGCAGAGAAGAAATATTACCAAATACATCAATTTCATTGGGATGAAGAGACGCAGATAAGTATGCAAACAGCATCAAACCTTCCCTCCAGGCACCCGTAGCCGAGCCTCACCGAAACGCTGCGACTCTCAACACTTTTCCAGCATCAGAGCAGCACAAACGCCGCAGCTGCAGAGTGATTTCTGATGAATCTCATCCAAACTCAGAGGGGAAACGCACCCCCATTCCAAACGAATTAACCCATATTCATATCTAAGCAGCAGAACTGCAGCCGTTTACAAGGCGAAGACGTCAGTTAGCACGTATGATAAAAGGCAACTTCTACGGGATAAAAACCGAACAAAGATGGGAAATCTGAGCAAATGATGTGGGAGACCATTACGCTGATGGATGAGGGGAATCACACAGGTCCAGGTTCTTTGTGCAAAAAAATGACAAACAGCAACAGAAATGTTCAAAGTTTGCTTTGCAAAGCGTTTTCAGAGCTCTCTTCCGGTTATTCTGAAACCCCTTTTTTTCTGCAAGATGCTGCGTAATTTCAAACATTTTCATTAAATATGAAGGGTTGCCTCAGTTCTGTAATGTCAGTAAAACAAAAAAAGAGTCCAGAACGTGTTCCTGATGCGAGAGCGCTACATAGAAACCTCTGACATGTGTCTTTATGGGGGCTAACATTCAGGGAGAGGCCACCGAATATCACACGGTCATCGCCGCCATCAGCATCAGCATTAGACATTCTGTTTGGCAGCACGCTGGCAGCGGGGAGGCGCATTACCTTGACCACCAAAACAAGCACTCAGGATACTGTGTGGATACCAAGGAATGTAGCCAGCTAGCATCACAATCACCAGAGATCCTAAAATATCTTTATGGGAAGCTTGTTTTGCCGATTTATTCTGGCCAGAAGTACAGGCAAAGGGACTTATGTTAAGAAAAGAAAGGAAAAGGAAAAGGAAAAACAGGCTTTGGGGGTCTAAACACCCGAAACAGGCTTAATTCTACAGTCTTTATTAAAGCTGAGCAATGGGCAAAATTACCTTTGTTCATCACTGTAAAGGGCAAATAAAAGAGATCAAGAGATTGAGAACAACCAAAAAGACACACAACAGAATTTCATCAACATTCATAAGACAGACTGAATGAATACAAACCTTTCTCTGGGAATAATCTGGGTAAAAAACAGGCGTTAATGACATGAACAACCAGCGTTTTCTGGGTAACGTTTGGCTACATTCCTGCTTTATCCCACTGAGTCTTGGTGGGAACTCCTACCTTTAAAGTTTGGCCGGATTCTGGCGTCATAACCCGAAACTTTACCCATAAGTTTATCCAGAAACTCGGACGGCGGCATCGGGGTGGCAGCCTTCCTCGCCGCCGCTTCTTTGGATGCCGCCAAGCTGGAAGAGAGAAAGTCGCATTTCATTACAGACAGAATGTCGCACAGGAAGACAAAAAAAGGACTTTTTACGACCACAAATATGACTCGTTACGCTGGATATTTAACTGAATAAACAGCTGCTTATCTTTTATATTCAAATATATCTATAGATATATTTATATATGCATATTTAACCCAGTTTACATGCCAATAAATGACCATTTTTAATTAAGATGACAGCATTCCTCCGTGTAAAAGTGAATTCTTACACCTCAGAACTGTGATTAAAGACTCCAAACTGCAGTTAATAAATAAGGCTTTCATTTAAATACATCATGCAAATATTTTCAATCCAACTGCCACAAAGCATTGTTTTCATTTTTGATTTTCAACATGAAAAATGACTCAAAATATCCACGAATATTGACACAAATGTCACTTTTCAAACCCACTATTTATACAACGAGTACATATAAAAAAACTAGCTTTTAGTCTGGAAACAACACAATTACAAAATATACTCAAATATTTAACTGAATTAACATCTGTTTATCTTTTATATTCAAATATATCTATAGATATATTTATACATGCATGTTTAACCCAGTTTACATGCCAATAAATGACCATTTTTAATTAAGATGACAGCATTCCTCCGTGTAAAAGTGAATTCTTACACCTCAGAACTGTGATTAAAGATGGAAATGACTCAAAACTGCAGTTAATAAATAAGGCTTTCATTTAAATACACAATACAAATATTTACAATCCAACTGCCACAAAGCATCATTTTCATTTTTGATTTCCAACATGAAAAATGACTCAAAATATCCACGAATCCGTCACTTTTCAAACCCAATATTTATACGAGTAGATAAAAAAATATAAAAACTAGCTTTTAGTCTGGACACAACACAATTACAAATATACTCAAATATTTAATCAAATAAATGGGAAATTCTCATTATAAATGTCTATAATCTTAATTTATACCCAGTTTTATGGAGGGAAAAGAGCTTCAGCTTACACAGAAAAAGTCCTTGAGCTTTACAATCTTTCATCGGACATTTAAAGAGATTCAATCGTGGAACTGAAACCGTCTGAAGCCGCATCAGTCAAACATTTCGTCATGTTTTACAAGCCGAGACCACCGGAGGTCCGGCGGCAGCAGGTAAACGTGACATTTAAGGATTTAAGGAACAAAAAGGATCACTTCAGATGCAGGAAACTCTTTCTTTTTGCTCGCAGCATTACAAAAATTTACATATTTTCTTTGAGTGTTCCACTGAATGAATAGATTTAAATATATTAAAGAGATTTAAATGCACCTGTGTGATGGACTGTTGAGCAGGAGGATTTTCCCATTAATTTGAACAAAGAGGAAGAAGCGAGGGGTGATTTTGCAGGTATCACTCCCTGAATGGCCTTCATTCTAATGCAGTTTGGAGCCTTTATTGGCAGAGCGAGCGCAGCCACATCAAAGCTTCAAACAGGACAAAAGTAATGTCATTACATTTGATTTAGTTTTATCTAATTTAATTAAAAACACAATAATTAAAAGGGAACTTTTACAGACTGTGAGTTTAATGCATTAGCGGTATTCTGGATGAAGTTATTCAAACTAATGCTTTAATTCACTTAACCAGCTCCGTGTCCTGCTGAGCCCAACATTGATTTTACAATGAGGCCGCAGTGTTTGCACAGCTGAACTTCTTACCCCTTTAAGCTCATCGCACTCAGATGTTTTCTGCATAAAGTCATATCACCAGCAGGGCTTCAGCCCACAGAGATAAAGTACAACTTCTCTCCCTCCGTCAGTGGATAAAACACCCCCCCCCCCCCCCCCCACAGTTAGATCAGAGCTGGTGGACTCAGGTATACCCGGGATTAGAGCTGAGCAATTTTATCAATACTACGATATATATCGATATTTCGTTTCCCGATAAAGTATCGATTTTTATTTATTTATTTTATTTTATTTATTTTAAAGCAAACTTTATTTAAAACACAGAACATTAAGGTAATACAACACAATGCCAGGGGGTCATATTCTACAAAACAGTGATAAATTAGTTGAGAAAAATGTTGTATAAAGTGCACAGCTCTCACGTTTGTGACATGTTCGTTTGTTTCTGTTTGTCTGGATGTGTTGTCTTTCCGGGTCAAAGGTCGGACCACCGGTCCAATCAGCGACAATTCAGGTCAAATCACATTGTCCCTTTTTTCCCCCAGAAAATGATGTAAGTGTATCGAATCGTTTAGAATTGTATCGTATCAAATCGTATCGCATCGAATCGTATCGCATCGCATCGTTTCGAATTGAATCGTATCAAATGATATCAAATCGTATCGTATCGCATCGAATTGTATCGTGTCATATCGCATTGAATCGCATCGAATCGTATCGAATGGTATCGAATCGTATCGCATCGAATTGTATCGTGTCATATCGCATTGAATCGCATCGAATCGTATCGAATGGTATCGAATCGTATCGCATCGAATCGTATCGTTTCGAATTGAATCGTATCAAATGGTATCAAATCGTATCGCATCGAATGGTATCGAATGGTATCGAATCGTATCGTATCGAATCGCATCGAATGGTATCGTTTCGAATTGAATCGTATCAAATCGTATCAAATCGTATCGCATCAAATGGTATCGAATGGTATCGAATCGTATCGCATCGAATCATATCGCATCGAATCATATCGCATCGAATAGTATCACATCGAATCGAATCGTATCGCATCGAATCGTATCGAATGGTATCAAATCGTATCGTATCAAATCGTATCGAATCGCATCGTATGGTATCATATCGTATCGTTTCGAATTGAATCGTATCAAATCGTATCGAATCATATCGCATCGAATCGTATCAAATCGCATCGTATCATTTCAAATCGTATGGTATCAAATCGTATTGAATCGTATTGTATCGAATGGTATCAAATCGTATCGAATCATATCGTTTCGAATTGAATCGTATCGTTTCGAATTGAATCGTATCAAATCGTATCAAATCGTATCAAGTCGTATCAAATCATATCGCATCGAATGGTATCAAATCGTATCGAAAAATATCGCATCGTGAGATTAGTGTATCTACAGCCCTAGGCATAACCAGTCCTGACAGCAGATCTAAACCAGCAAAGATCTGGAACCCTTTTTTCAGGCCAATAGTAACGAAGGTGGTTGAACTCCAAAGAGACTCTGAATCAGCACCGGAGCCGCCTCAGGTGAGCAGGCTCCGGTGCTTCAGATCAGCTGTTCAGCACCCTGTCCTACTCTGGCATCGAGCCTGATGAGAAGTAAAAGAAACAGGAGAGTTTGAGTGACGCAAAAAGGAATTAATTCCAAGCTCCTGGAAGAGATGGCCTTTCTCCTGCATCTGAGGACTTTTCTGAGGAATTCTGATGTCAACATCGGTCTCTGCAGATCAGAGAGTCCCAGCTGAACTCTGAAGGGGAAGCATCCTCAGAGCCGTCTTACTTTATTAATATTAAGAACGAAATGGGATAAAATGACAGCGAAGATGTGAATGCACGCTATAAATGTACTCCTGTTGGCACCAGATGTTAAAAGTGACAGATTTAATATCTTAGATAAAAGATGCATTAAGAAAACTACATGGAAACAGTCCTAACACACAGAACTGACCCCGGCTGTAAAACATTTGACCTGATAAGCACTGAACAGTAAATGTTAAACTGGGTTCATTCGACTCCTGCTTCTGTGTGTTAATGTCCTGAGATAAGCTGTTCCAACCTAAAGCCTCGACCCGGATCTTTGGATCCCCCCCATAATATTCTTAGTTTTAGTTTTTTATAACTAAAGAAACCGTTTCCATTGAAAAAAGGTTCACTTTTATAAGAAAGTCGAGCTGTTATTTCCCTGAAAAGCTTCTGGGAAAAATAACTCAATGTTAAGATAACGGATGAAGGCTGGAACGATGTGTGGAAGAATGCCAAAACGTTGAGTGTATGCAATCAAGTGAGAGCCGTGCAACTAAAGCTCCTGCACACACTGGAAAAAATGCCCCTCCAAAAATAAGTAAAAAAACAACAAATTAAAGACGTTTTTGCTTGAAATAAGCAAAAAAATCTGCCAATGGAACTAGTGAAAATCAGCTTGTCAAGATTTCTTGAAATAAGATGTGATATTTAGGACTTTTGAGATAAAAGTGATCTTGAAATTAGCTTAAAAACCTCTTCAAATGTTAAAAAAAAAAGCTTGTTTCATATGATATGTGACTCAAAACAATTTGTTTTCAAGACTTTTTCATTTTACAAGATATTCCAGATGTATTGTCTTCCAACAAGTCCCTATATCTGGCTGAAATGGTGCTTGTTAGGCAGTTGTGTCTTATATTAAGTGTAATGAGATATTTTGACGAGAAATGAGACAAATATACTTGGTAAGACTTTGATTTTTTCCAGTGTAGGGCCCACATATCTCCCTCTCAACATCATACAGTAAGTCCAACCCTAACTCATCTCCGCTGTGCCCCGAGTGGAAAACAGAAACCGTTATCTTACACATTGTTTGTGGCACTGTGGGAAAAGTACAGCAGTTCTGGTGGGTCATTGAGCAAGAAATGAATAAGATTCTGTCCACTAATAGAAATAATGACCCCTCATATCTGCTGCTTTGTCCATTACTGACAGATTTAAGAGAAAACTTCACCAAACGCTTGCTTTCTGTGCTGGAAAGTGTATTCTTTTGAATTTGGGTAAGGGATAAAGCCCCATCTGAGGCTCAGTGGCACAGGGGGATACTGGAATATGTTGCTTTGGACTATCTGATGGGTAAATTACAGCAAAGATGCTTTCTGTAAAACACGGGGACTCTTTCTGTCATATATTGGTTTGAATATCTCATTGTATCATAGCTTAGAATGCTCTGCTAAATGCCACCCAACCATTTAATTGATGTGTTTTTGTTTCTGTGTACCTTTCTTTGATCATGTGACTGTATCATGCATGGCAGTGCACACCTGGTTTATCTTATTCACACGGGATGACTCCTGAACCTCTCGCCTGTATAAATTTAAATCTGAATTTGGATGTGTATGTGAGCCAAATGTGTGTATTTCTGTTTTTGTCTTTTTAAAATTTAATAAACATATATATAAAAAATTATTTTTTTAAAAGTCGAGCTGTTCAAAGATGCTCGAGCGTCTCCAAACTGACCAATGGTCATCCTCCATAATATAAATGTAAATGTACTTTATTTATACAGCCCTTTACAGACAATCCTTACGGTGTATCAAAGTGCTTTACAGCAGGTAATAAGTAGAGTCAGGACTAAACAAGCTGAGGCTGCGTTTCAGTTTTATGCTCCTAACATCTGGAACAGTCTTCCAGAAGATGTGAGACAGGCCTCAGCTCTGACAATGTTTAAATCCAGGCTGAAAACAGTTCTATTTAGCTGTGCATGTGACACCTGAAAGTATTTTATCTGCACTCTTTGCTTTTTAAGTAACTAATGATTATTTTAATGGGTTTTTAATTATTATTATTATTTTTTTTTAAATTTCTTTATTTAATTTTTTAATTTCTTTTTAATGATTTTATTGCCTTCTTGTGTAGCTGTGAAGCACTTTGAATTGCCCTGTGTATGAATTGTGCTCTATAAATAAAATTGCCTTGCCTAAAGAGAAGAAGAAGTAAACACAAATAAAAACAATAAAAGAACAGTGAAAGCAATAAAATACAACAAAATCAAATAAGATAAAATAAGATAAAAGTGTCATCATACTACTGGGTATTAAAAGCGATCCTAAATAAACAAAGAACATTGTGCACTGTTACCATCAGGCTTCAATGGTAGATAGATTTGTAAATTGTCTGCATAACAGTGGAAAGAAAGGTTGTGCCTGGCAATAATTGACCCAAGTGGTAGCACGTACAATGAGAAGAGGATAGGGCCAAGAATAGATCCTTGAGGGACTCCACAGGAGAGAGAAGATAACGCTGCTGCTTTAAAACCAATCAAAGGAAGCCAGATTTAAAGCGGCATCATTTTCACCATCAGCAACACGAAGCTCTCTTTGGTTTATCTGAGATAAATCTGACACATCGGTGTTATTTAGGTACGTTTTCTGAACCCAGCAACAGATCAGATCATGATGCAGCTTTTATTACGGGCTGCAGAAATATTCCTAAAGACTGAAAGGCCTTCGCAGCTGACGAGCATTAGCAGCCACTTGTTGTGCAGTTTGTGTTTCATTGCATCACTTCCTTTTGGCCTGCAGAGAGAACATGCAGCAGTGTGATCTGGGCTATAAATAACCTTCTCTAGTGACCCATTTAATCAAACTCCAGCTCAACAATGAGCTTTGTTCACAAAGGCGACGCAGGAAGAGCTCCAGCATCTCTGTGTTGGTTAACGATCAGCTGCTGAATAAAGGAAGTTAATCTGCTTCTACATAATAAATCAGTTTGTCTTCTAAATCAGGACAATTTGAATGGGAATAAAACCAAATTTTTGTTGTTTTTTGTTATCAGTAACATCAGATGCAACTAAACTCACTTTAAACTCTTTTAACAACCGACTTTTTCACTGATAAAACAACAAACTCGGCAGCATTTTGATGATACTTTTGAGCTTTTTGAGTCCGTATTTAAGACAGAAGTGATGTGCAGGCAAACTGTAAACGCTGCAGCTGCTGTTATGTCGTCTTATTTAGTCTTTAAATCACTGCGATTCTTAAATATGTAAAAAAAATATACATTTACTGAGCTTTCCTTCACTTCCTTAGAACAAAACATCTCAAGAAGTCATGATGTGCACGTTCAGCATCGTGCTGCATTCATCATGATCTGCCATTCTCGGGTTTTTAAATGCTTGAAATGATTTGTCCACAAAGGAAGAAAGAGGCTGATGGAGGCATCAGTCAGTGACTCCCATCATCGCCACGGCAGCGAAGAAAAGAAAAAGAATAAATAGAAACTCACTGAGTTACTGTGCAGGCAGCCGTAAGGAACTCAAACTGCGGCTATCATACTGGATCCTTGAAAATCCATCATGACGCCCGGTGCTGTTCACCTCACACACCTGATAAACCCAACTTCTCCCAACGCCAACGGTCCACAGCACAAAACTTCTTGCTAACTTACGGCTAATCACAGAGCTAATGTTGAACAGCCTGCTTTGTGACGACACCGATGCTGAATGTCGTGGTCCAAAGTCTCACAACAGAACTGCGGCCCAAACTAAGAAGGGATCGGAGTAGTTACAATAACAATGACAATATGCAACAACTGCTCATTTTGCACTAATAACATTTGCACAAATTTCATCATAGTACCATATAATGTAAATTATCCATATACCCCATGTTTCTTATTGGTTCAGTCTGCTCAGTCAAATTTATTTTTACCTTTATTATTAAATGTACAAATCTGTTTTTATTTAGTTTACTGATGTTTATTATTAGTATTATTATTATTACTATTATAATTATTTACCCTACTCTTCATACTGTAGATTTGTTTATGGCAGATATTTATTCTATTCTATTTCCTTGTTTTTCCTTTAATTGTTTACATATCTTTGATACTGTACGCTGTTGCAACACAATAATTTCCCAAATTGGGATAAATAAAGAACTTATCTATGTAGTTATTTCACTTCCTCCCAGACCAGGGAGCACAGTTCAGGACCCATTCCACACATTTTTCACCGTCCTTTCACTTCACAACACCGGCGAATGGCTGGAAACTCGTGGTTAGAGTTAGAATGACCTCATCCTCCAGAGTCCAGACTAAACCTGGAGAAGCAGCATTTAGCTGTTATGCTGCAAACAAGTGGAACAAACTGCCAGTGGAGATTAAACTTTCACCAAATGGAGACATTTTTAAATCCAGGTTAAAAACATTTCTGTTCTCATGTGTCTATGCATGAAATCTGCACGCTATCTTTGAACTTGTCTGGACTGTTGCTTGTTTTTAATCATTTAAATTATTTTATTATCATATTCTTTTATGTATTTTCAATGCTTCTTCCACTCCCTGCTGCAAAGCTTTTAATTTATGTAAAGCACTTTGAACTGTTTTGTACATGAAATGTGCTACAGATAAATCTGATTTGATTTGATTTGATAAATAGCTGGTGCTGAAAACAATATACCATTCCTAGGTAGCTGCTCCCCCGAGTGGCTCATACAAAACAACCAAACCAAAACCTTAACATGTGGTTTCCGTGCCTGAACCTAACAAAATCACTCATTAAGTCCAACGTTGCAACTGTCCACGATACCGACACTAAAAAACACCTCGTGCCCACCTTGGAGATGCTATTCACGACAGAACAGCAGTATTTAAAACCCTGGAAACCAGGTGGAAGTCGATTCTGCACCCATGTACAAATGTTTGAAAAGAGGCAGGGAAAGCTTTTCAATTAAATTCAATTCATTTAAATTCAATTCAATTCAGCTTTATTGTCAATTCTTCACATGTACCAGACATACAAAGCAATCGAAATTACGTTTCCCACGGTGAAGACAAAGACATATGCTAAAAAAATGACACATAGCTAACCATTAAATAGACATATGGTGAAAAACTAGGCATAGCTTAACATAAAATAGGCATTTAAAGTAAGTAAAGTGCATTGTAGGATGGAGAATTAAGAAGGCAGAGGAATGGTGCAAAACAGTTCTGTTTGGTAACGGCAGCAGAGTAGCATGTAGTGATGTCTAAGAATACAAAATTAAAGAAACTCGATGTGACAAATGTTCAATCAATATGAAAGCACATTATTGCAATGAGTGGTCCGTTGCTTATTTCAGACTCAGCTGGCACACGAGTCCGTGTCGTTCACTTAACTGATCAAAAACCTCTTTGAACATTTGAGCCAAAAGCATGACTCATAAAACAAGATTTAAGATTTTTTTCTGACACACTCGCCACATTTTGGGATCCGCCGGATCCAAACTATCACAGAGAGAAAGAGAAGTTTGCAGATTATGTTTCTGATAAATAATTCATTTTCGGAGCCGGAACATTTTCACTTTGCAGCACTCAGACGTCAAGTGAAGCGGCAGCTGGTCACAGCCGTCAGGACTCAAGGAATCAATGATTGAATACACCCCAAATTATTTCCCCGAGAAGGTTCCTTTCAGGCCACAGAGTGGAAGAACAGACACCAGACCAATCACGACCAAGAGCTAAATGATTCAGTGGTCTTCAAACGGGCGTAGAGGACGTTGCACCTGCAGCAACACGCAGACTTTTATGGAAGTTAAATGTAAGAATGATGATTATGCAGCGATAAGCTGGGCACGGCCGCTGCATTAATCTCACATAAATTAAAGTGACACACGATACAGCCGATCGCGTTTAAGTTTTAACCTTCTAAATGTAAAACTGCAAAGCGTGACTTTCAGTGTGGCAAATCGAGCCATATGGCATGATAAATAGCACCATTAGTAGTTCCAGAACACGCCACGCAGACAGCAGCGTCGCCTTATCAGGAAGCTGCTGCTCAGCATCACAATCTGGTGGGGGCGAACATGGGAATTATGGAGGAGCCGTGATTGGAAAACAAGATTAAAAAAAAGGGACAAATCCCTTGTTGGAGCCTGTTCACAGGGCATAGGTGTGCATTAAGACTAAAGTAAAGGCACCCTGAGGCAGGACTTTCCATCTAACACGGTCATACATACACACACATACATAAATATAACTGCTGTCAATCTATGCTGCTCGAGTCCTGACTAGAACCAGGAAATACGACCATATTAGTCCAGTGCTCAGGTCTCTGCACTGGCTTCCTGTCGCTCAGAGAATAGACTTTAAAACAGCTCTGCTCGTGTACAAGTCTCTTCATGGTCAAGCGCCAAAGTACATCTCTGACATGTTAGAGCCATATGAACCAACTCGGGCTCTGAGAACCTCAGGGAGGGGTCTGCTGCCCCAGGGAGGGGTCTGCTGCCCCAGGGAGGGGTCTCCTGCCCCAGGGAGGGGTCTCCTGCCCCAGGGAGGGGTCTCCTGCCTCAGGGAGGGGTCTCCTGCCCCAGGGAGGGGTCTCCTGCTGGGGCCCAGAGTCAGGACTAAACAAGGTGAGGCTGCGTTTCAGTTTTATGCCCCTAAAATCTGGAACAGCCTTCCAGAAGATGTGAGACAGGCCTCAACTCTGACAATGTTTAAATCCAGGCTGAAAACAGTTCTATTTAGCTGTGCATATGACACCTGAAAGTATTTTATCTGCACTCTTCACTTTTCAATTACTTAAAGATTATTTTAATGGGTTTTTATTTTCTTTCTTTTATTTTTTATTCCTTTTTAATGGTTTTATTGCCTTCTTGTGATTTTATGTAGCTGTGAAGCACTTTGAATTGCCCTGTGTATGAATTGTGCTCTATAAATAAAATTGCCTTGCCTATTAAAATATTCAAATGCGATAAATCAATTGCCCATAGTTAACTTTGAATTGTTTTGTACATGAAATGTGCTATACAAATAAATTTGATTTGATTTTGATTTGAGTTAACTTGGGATTTATCACAAAATAGATGTTTTAATCTATATTTTAACTAGGGCTGGGCGAGTTAAATCGTTATTATTTAACGTTGACAAATATTTTATTAGCGCAGGTTTTATTATTTATTTTGTAAAAGTCTGTTGCCGAACCAGAAAAGAAAGTAATCGGCGGATCCACCAAACATGGGCTGGGTTCTAAACCACATACTTCTCCTACTACTCCTACTAACTTTCTGAGTTAGTATGCGAGTTTGAGTAAGCGAGAAGTTCCCGGATGCATACTAGATTCTCCTAAATGTTGGGTATGCATCATGAGGTTACTACTCATACTCAAACTACCCAAGATGCAACGTAACGTGACGTCGCCGATTGTCATTTCCTGTCAAAACGGCAGTTTCAAGCTAGCTACAACGAGGGTAGGTTCACTTCCTGTTTTCAAAACAAAAGCACCAATTGTATGGTAATGGCTTTCCCTATGATAAAACGCAACGGGTTCGTGGGAACAAAATTGTAAACAGCCGGTATTTTGTCAGGTTTTCAACACGTTGGGGATCTAAACGACTACTTTCTCGCCTGAAAATGTTTCAAATGTTGCTAAAGTTTACAGAGTTTAGAGCTTAAGAGAAATCAGCTTCAGGCCGGCTGATTTCGGCTCGGGCAGGAGCGAAATGCATTGTGGGTAAACGCTCTGCATACGGTCTGATCGATGAGTATGTAGTATGTAGTATGCAAGTATGTAGTATGTAGTATGCAGTATGTAGTATGCAGTATGCAGTATGCGGCTTCGAACACAGCCGTGGAGAAGGGTACGGAACTTTTACTCGGCCATTTTCATTTTAAAGTTCTTCCAGACGGCGGAGTCGACAGAACCAAAGTCATCTGTAAACACTGCCAAGTTGAATTGTCTTCTCAGCGTAGTAGTTCCAGTCTAAAATATCACTTAAAGGCAAAACACACAACTGATAGCAGCAAGTCATTCAAGGAAACAGACAGTGGAGCGAGGCTTCTACATAAAAACTACAGAAAGATGCTGATGTTAAAAGTGTGTTTGCACAACAAATGTTATGGCACTTTCATTCATATGGCAGCACATTTAAAATAAAGCTAAATGCTAAAAGCTATACGCTACTTTTGGATTCATTTTTGGATTCTGCGTACAAATGAGATTAATCGTGATTAATCAGGGAAATCATGTGATTAATTAGATTAAACATTTTAATCGTTGCCCAGCCCTACTTTTAATTGGTTGTAAATGCAGCATAAATATATATTTTTAATACTCTTATCAACATGGTGGCAGTTAAATACGTATTATTTATGCAAATGCATTTTATCTTTAAATTAACAACCAGAAACTGATTGTCCTGATAAATACTGACCTGGACGGAACATTATTTCCTCTGTAACATTCACACTTTAAGAAAATAACTTCACACATTGTGTCTGACCTGCTAAAGATAGAGTCCTCCAGGTGTCTCCGTTACAAACTGCCTGAGGTGAGAGGGAGTGGGGCTCTCTGTATTAGCCGTGTTTAGCTAGCAGCTGATATTTAATTTTTTTTTCTCCGGTGATAATAACTCGGTTCAAACCGACAGTAACGGCAGAAAAACTTTGGCCCCGTCGAGAAAAACCACCAGGCAGGCTTTTAAAGATGAACCGCCGTTAAAAAAGACCCTTTTTCTTTATCCAAGTTAGCTAGCCGTCCACAGGAGAAAAGCTAAATCACTTCCTGGTTGGACAAACTACGGAGCGGACCAACGGTCATTTTTAGAGAACGTGCCCCTACGTCAGTATAGCGTCAAAAATGAATGGCGTTAGGAGGAATTAACGTTAACTGGTGATTGACGCGTCAAATCTGTATATATATCTGTAGATATATATATATATATATATATACACATATATGTATATACGGAAGATGGATTAATTAATTGTGCCTATTCATGTGAGAAGAAGGATCTGTAACTGCAGTTTTGCTGTTAACCAAATTAATATAAAACATAACCACACCTCATCAGATTACATATAAGCTTGTAAACTGCACACACATAACCCTCATCAGGATACAGATCTCCAGCCTCCGTCAGCTCACGGCTTTAAACGCTAACAACAACATTATGCTGAGAATGACAGCATGATGATCCTTCCATGAGTGACAATGATGGAACATGTTAACACTGAATGGTTGATTAATCATGAAGAAAACAAACAAGCTGAACATGAAATGAGAAAGAAAGAAAGAAAGTAAATGGACCTTTTAGAAGAATAGTTTGTTCACTTGTTTAATTATCAGTCCGACCTCAGAGCAGCAGCAACACTGATGCACGGCAGAAAGCATCACAGTTTTACCACGATGAGCTTTTCCTTCCATCTCACTCAGCTCTGACGTCGACCTTCAGCATCTCGCTACAGTCTACAAATCAACAAATCCAACACCGATGGTTTAACCATTTATCTATTCGTGAGGCCTGTTGGACGTAAACATCAGTCCATGAGGGAGCGTCGCCTTCCTCTGTTGTGTCATCAGACACCTCGAGACTCTCTCTCTAAAACCTAATAATCAGGTTAGAAATCTAATAATATTAATATAATATTAATAAATATATTTATATATAACAATAATAATAATAATAATATTGGACTCTGAACTTTAACAACCACATTAAATCAGTAACATCAGCAGCTTTTTACCATCTAAAAAACATTGGCAGAATCAAAGGAATAGTGTCTAAACCAGACTTAGAAAGAATCTAAGTCCACAGAGGTGGGTAGTAACGAGTTACATTAACTTGAGTAAGTTTTTGAAAACATTATACTTCTAGGAGTAGTTTTAAATCTCTATACTTTTTACTTTTCCTTGAGTAGATGTGTGCAGCAGAAGCTGTCCTCTTACTCCGCTACATTAGGCTACAATGAGCTGGTTACTTTTCTTCTTACCTCTTTGGTATTCTACGCCTCATTATTTTTATCCCCCCGCGTACGCCTCATTTTAATGTTTTATTCCGACAGAGAGAGAGACTTCCGCCAAAGGCTCTACCACCTGACTGTGTTCCACCAATCAGACGCAGCCGTGCAGTCTGCTCACGTGACCGTACTCGATCTCAGCGGCGGGACGGGTTAGCTTTAGCATTAGCAGTCGTAGCAAACAAAGAAAGAAACAGATGAAAAATGTCAGAACCAACGGTGGGAAATGAAGACGCAGACGAGGCCTCATACTGAAAGCATGTTTACCTTACAAAGAGTGAGAAACAGCAGCTACATTATGTGTCTTCTGTGGCAACCAAAACAAACGCACATTTCAGCAGAAACTCAACATCTAACTTGAGGAAACATGTAGCGCTAAGTTTCCTAAACTCGTTTTCCCCCATGGATAGGTGAATGTTTGTTTTTTAGGTTACATATGGGTTACATATGTTTTAAACATTTCCTAAGTCTCTTTTATTTTTTATTGAAGTTCTTGAATTTACCTGGATTATTTTAATTTAAGCTATTTTGTAATTAATTAACTAATTAAAATGTATTTTATCAATTGGATGAACTCTAATTGGCCTAAAGATGATTATTTAGTATTTTTGTCTGTCTGATTGAATGCTTGTGTTAACAAATAAATCAGACGTTACTCAACAGTTACTCAGTACTCGAGTAGTTTTTTCACCGAGCACTTTTTTACTCTTACTCAAGTAATTATTTGGATAAATACTTTTTACTTTTACTTGAGTCATATTATTCTGAAGTAACAGTACTTTTACTCGAGTACAATTTTTGGCTGCTCTAGACCAGGTTAATCCAGCTCCATATTACTATAATAACAGTTTGGGGGGCATTAATACCAGATTGGTCTCACAGTCCAGAAATCCCTGTTTATAACTACTGATTCTATCTGATTTTATCTATTGTTCTTATTTCTTTCTTTTTTGTTTAAAATTTAAATCATGCTTTTTATTTCTACTGTTTTAATGTCTCTGTAAAGCACTTTGAATCACCTTGTTGTTGAATTGTGCCGTACAAATAAACCTGCCTTGCCTATAAAATCTGATTTCAACCATCCCAGCTGGCTCTTATGATAAAAAAAAAAGAAATTATTAGCAGAATTCTGTCCATAAAACAGATGTACAAACAAAATAATAGCTTAGATAATTGCTAAATCCAGCACGAAATAGCAATTTCTTTCTCGGTACAACAATAAATAAGAAATGTAATCAGCAGCAACAACAGAAGAGTGTCAGTGGCTTCTGTGACTGATGCTGTGGTAATTCAGTCCTCAGCCAAGGATTTCTCACCATGCGTCCACGGCTGAAGGATGAGTCTCTCCAAACGATGACAGTGATGCCGATGATGTTGTCGGGATCATAAATCATAACACAGATAATTACATTAGACGCATGGTGACTGATGATGTTGACGATCGGACTGAAAAGTTTAAGTGAACATCACATTACGAATGCTGTCCCGGCTTTTGATGAATGCTGCAGAGACGGCTGAAAGTTATCTGCTTAGCATTCCGAATGTCTCTTTTTCTCTCTGAACAGTTGATGCCAGACAAGATTTTTGTATTTGAGAGTAAAAAGTTCCACTCTTTTTAAGACGTTAAAGCCTTTTTCTAAATGAAAATGTATTCAGACACACTCAGTGGGGTCACATGGCACTGAAAGGATCGGATTATTGGCTAAATTACAATCAGACTGAGTTATTAAGGGCATGTAGACACCTTAATCTGACTAAGAACTGGATCGGATCGGATTATTGGCTAAATCACAATCAGACTGAGTTATTAAGTGCATGTAGACACCTTAATCTGACTAAGAACTGGATCGGATGGGATTCAGACCCCGAGATAACTGGGTTAAAAGTCACTCTAAACCTGCTTGTAGACGCTGAAGCACGTGGTGAATCAGACTTTGCGTTCTGCGCATGCTCCAGATGTTTTCCCGGGGTCGTGACCCGGAAGTCAAAGGAGACGATATTCCTGTTGTTGTCGCCGTCAGAAAGAAACAAACAACGCGATGGAGAATGCTCCGTTGGGCATCGAGTTTGTGCAACAAGCAGCTCATCACAGACCAAATGTAGAGGGACGTAGCTTCATCTGGCTCTGCGTTCTCCATCTTTCTCCAATGCCTGAGTTTGTTGTTGTTGTTGGTGGTGAAGAGGTCAACAGGAAGTGGCTCTATTAGCAACAGCTGGAATGGGTACAGCGCCACCTATCATACCGGGGTATGACACGCTTTGTGCCTCTGATCCCATTCATTCACCGCCACATATCCAAGGAGAATTACCCTTGCTCAAATAAGTAGCGACTTGTGGGCAATTGAAAAGACCAGAAAGGTGCGATTTTCCACAGAATATACACGCTCGATACGTGCTGCTTATTCAAGCTCCAGAACAGGTAAAACACATTCCAAAATGGCTGAGGAAAACCAAACACCAAACGTTATCAAACATTGCGGCCACTTAAAGGGGCCAAGACCACTAAGTACCACAAGTATAGAATGTGAAATATGCTGCCTATGAAGATTTTGGTGAATTATGTTCATTACAGTCACTACAAACTCATTCTTATTGTAATTTAGCCAATAATCCGGTCCGATGAGGATTTATTTATTTATTTTTATTATTATTTTTTTTTTTATTCTATTTTTTAGTTATTATTATTTATTTATTTAGTCATTTATTATTATTATTAGTTAGTAGTAGTATTTTTATTAGAATTGGTATTATTATTGCTGTTGTTAATATACAATCATTGTAAATATTAATAATTTTTTGAGCTACTTGACTAATTTAATTTGAATAAAGTATTTTTCTATTCTATTCTATCCTTTCAGGGCCTATCTACTCTATCCATTTTTTTATTTTTATTTTTATTTTTTTATTTATTAATTTTTATTATTATTATTATTATTATTATTATTATTATTATTATTATTATTAGTTAGTAGTAGTATTTTTACTAGAGTTGGTATTATTATTGTTGTTGTTAATATACAATCATTGTAAATATTTTTAATTTTTTGAGTTACTTGACTAATTTGAATTTCCCCCATTGGGGGATAAATAAAGTATTTTTCTATTCTATTCTTTCCTTTCGGTGCCATGTGACCCCACTGAGTGAGAGGACAGTCACAGTTGGAGGGAACAACATGACAAACTGTCTCGTGTTGTGTTTCATAGACTTTGACTCAGTCCGAGTCCACAGAATCACTTTTTTAATTTAATCCGGAGCAGATGTTGATGGAGGCACGCTTTAGGCCAATCAACAGCCAGACACATCGAGACTTTAAACCATTTGTGGCCTTTAAAAGTCTGAAATCCTGACCTTTATTTGCCGACCTCCCATTTGACAGGCCAGCAGTCTTTTTAAATGCCAACGCACGCAGTCAGCGTGTCACACCTCAGGTCAGAGACGTCCGAGGTGCGACATCAGAACATTTTCCACCACAGCAGAGCTCTGAGATCCAAGGACTCAGGTCAGCTGGTCCAGTCCAGAGTCCAGACTAAACATGGAGAAGCAGCATTTAGCTGTTATGCTGCCAACAAGTGGAACAAACTGCCAGTGGAGATTAAACTTTCACCAAATGGAGACATTTTTAAATCCAGGTTAAAGACATTTCTGTTCTCATGTGTCTATGCAGGAAATCTGCACGCTATCTTTGAACTTATCCAGACTGTGGCTGGTTTTTAAATTCATTTAATTTAAATGATTTTATTTGTTTCTCTTTATATTCTTTTATGTATTTTTAATGCTTCTTCCACTCCCTGCTGCAATGCTTTTATTTTATGTGACGCGCTTTGAATTGTTTTGTACCAAAGTAAGGAAAAAAGGCTGAAAACATGACAGAGGAACAGATTAGAAATGATTCCCACTGAGACGGTGAACCAGAGAAGTTGGAATGTGGGACAGATGTTCAGAAAAAGCAAATTAAAGGCGTGACTAAGCAGAGGGACGACCGAGTCTGTGTGTGGATCCATCATTTCTGCCTCTTATAGTTTCTCTGAAAAGATGCTGCGGAGCAGCAAAAACAGGAGGTCTGCACTCACAGCATGCCCCTTAAATATGTTGTTACTAACGTGATGTTCAACCACTGATCAAAGCCGCATTCGGACAGAGCAGTTCTAAGAACGCCGTTCTTTTTCTCTTCTTTTTTCAACATATATTTATTGGTTTTTCTTGTTAATATAACAACATCCAACAATTTAAACATCCAAAATATATGGCAGTAAAGAAAATAATAATTAAATTATTAAAAAAGATACAATAAACCGCAGTAATTAGTCAGCAAATTACTGTGCAATGAATATGAAATAATGAAAATAATAAAAATAAATAAGCAAATAAACACATGTATAAATAAAAATATAATAATAATTTTTTAAAAAGTATTCAAAATGTAGGTTACAGCTTGCACTCCCAACAACAAATTAAATAATTTTATTTATCTCATTTTCCCTCCCTCAACAGTTCCAGAAATATCCTTCAAATATCATAAAATTCAGAAGCCCTCTTTCTAACAATACTGATCAGTTTCTCAAGAGCCAAACTCCATGTTCAGTTATTTAACCAGCGGGTAAAAGAGGGGAAACCAACATTCTTCCAGCTTAATGCAACACAGCGTTTGGCCTGCAGCAAACAAAGGTCGGCCATTTTTCTTTTAAGAATTCCGTTCTGATAACTGCCCTTCCCCAGGGGAACTGTTTCAGTTTGCATTCCCACATGAGTCGGACCTGATGGGGACTGATGCGGCGCAGCCGTCTGCCACAGCAACGTGTTACTTTAGCTCCACATTCAACCACAAAACAGAACAAAACAAAACCCGGTAAAAGTAAGAAGAAGAAAACAGCACCCCGCGGATTAAAAGGTTATTAGAACTGCCAAAGGATCCTACAGTCCGAAAGTGGCTTTACAGGAACTAAGGACCGCGGCCCTCAGTTCCTGGAACCATCTCAGCTCCTTCTCCTCAGCTGGGTCTGTTCTGGTTTCCATAGGAACACATCTGACAGAGGTGTTTGGTGGTCGGTAGCCCCGCCCCTTGGTGGTCGGTAGCTCCGGCCTTTGGTGGTCAGTAGCTCCGCCCCTTGGTGGTCGGTAGCCCCGCCCCTTGGTGGTCGGTAGCTCCGGCCTTTGGTGGTCAGTAGCTCCGCCCCTTGGTGGTCGGTAGCTCCGCCCCTTGGTGGTCGGTAGCTCCGGCCTTTGGTGGTCGGTTGCTCCGCCCCTTGGTGGTCGGTAGCTCCGGCCTTTGGTGGTCGGTAGCCCCGCCCCTTGGTGGTCGGTAGCTCCGCCCCTTGGTGGTCGGTAGCTCCGCCCCTTGGTGGTCGGTAGCTCTGCCCCTTGGTGGTCGGTAGCTCCGCCCCTTGGTGGTCGGTAGCTCCGCCTCTTGGTGGTCGGTAGCTTCGCCCCTTGGTGGTCGGTAGCTCCGGCCTTTGGTGGTCGGTAGCTCCGCCCCTTGGTGGTCGGTAGCTCCGCCCCTTGGTGGTCGGTAGCTCCGGCCTTTGGTGGTCGGTAGCTCCGCCCCTTGGTGGTCGATAGCTCTGCCCCTTGGTGGTCGGTAGCTCCGCCTCTTGGTGGTCGGTAGCTTCGCCCCTTGGTGGTTGGTAGCTCCGCCTCTTGGTGGTCGGTAGCTCTGCCCCTTGGTGGTTGGTAGCTCCGCCCCTTGGTGGTCGGTAGCTCTGCCCCTTGGTAGTCGGTAGCTCCGCCCCTTGGTGGTCGGTAGCTCCGCCCCTTGGTAGTCGGTAGCTCCGCCCCTTGGTGGTCGGTAGCTCTGCCCCTTGGTGGTCGGTAGCTCTGCCCCTTGGTGGTCGGTAGCTCTGCCCCTTGGTGGTCGGTAGCTCTGCCCCTTGGTGGTTGGTAGCTCCGCCCCTTGGTGGTCGGTAGCTCTGCCCCTTGGTAGTCGGTAGCTCCGCCCCTTGGTGGTCGGTAGCTCCGCCCCTTGGTGGTCGGTAGCTCTGCCCCTTGGTGGTTGGTAGCCCCGCCCCTTGGTGGTTGGTAGCTCCGCCCCTTGGTGGTTGGTAGCTCCGCCCCTTGGTGGTCGGTAGCTCCGCCCCTTGGTGGTCGGTAGCTCTGCCCCTTGGTGGTTGGTAGCCCCGCCCCTTGGTGGTTGGTAGCTCCGCCCCTTGGTGGTTGGTAGCTCCGCCCCTTGGTGGTCGGTAGCTCCGCCCCCTGTCGTGTTGTCAGGCTGAAATGTTTCCTCATACGACACGGACACAACCTTGGCGTGTTTAATAAGTTAAACCTCCACGTGGTCTCCTTTGTCTGCGGCGCTCTGCTCTCCTTCCTTCATGAAACCAAGAAGTACGGCCTGCGCTCCATCCTGCGTCTCCTGACTCTCTCTGTGAGCTCTTCCAGCCTCCATGTTAGACGCCCCGTGTGATCGTCCATGATTAATATCACCGTCATGCAGACCATGAACACGGTGGCCTCCCCGCTCTCCATATTAGCTTCTTGGTGCTGTTTTCTTCTTCTCTCCTCACTTTTACCGGGTTTTGTTTTGTTCTGTTTTGTGGTTGAATGTGGCGCTAAAGTAACACGTCGCTGTGGCAGACGGCTGCGCCGCATCAGTCCCTATCAGGTCCGACTCATGTGGGAATGCAGACTGAAACAGTTCCCCTGGAGAAGGGCAGTTATCAGAACGGAATTCGAGGAGGACCGTTCTGATAACTGCGTTCTTAGAACGGCTCTGTCCGAAACCGGCTTATGTCCGAATGAGGGAAAAAACGGCCCTGTTCCTGAAAAGGTTAAAGGAACTTAAAAGGTTCCTACAGTGGGAATATGTCTGAATGTCTTCATTTTGAATCAAAGCAGCCGACAAAAACAAAGCAAACAGCAGATAACTTTGAGGAGTTTCCTGGAGACCCCTGTGTGTCCTCAGCTGACCGCCTTGTTGCCTTAACAGAAGAACACCGGACTGTACGTTATATAAAGGCCGGTCTCACAGGGAAAACAATACTGATTTGGTGCCACATACCGACTGAAACCATCTTAAATATGAGGCTTGGAAACAAAAGCATGATCTGCATCTTAAGAGTTCAGAATCTAGACTTTCCAACGACAGAAAAGATTCAATAAAAACCGCTTTGATGCTTTAGTTAGTGGCTAACGGTGTTTCCGCCGCGTCTCTTCTTCTCCGAGCAGAGAAAAAGCCTAAAACTCTGGGAGGATGCAGCGGTGGCACAGCTCCAGCAGTGTTTTCATTAAAGTGGAGAGCTTTGGGTCTGTCTGGGGGGGCGTTCGGTTTTTATTTGATTCCAGAAGCTCGTTGCTGGGCCTAGCAGAACTCTGTACATTCATTGCAACCCGAACCGTGTTCTCTCAGTCTCTGATTCTTTCCATCAACGACATCAGAGAGACCGAAGTAGAAAAGCAAAAGAATCTGAAGATGCTGTAACTGATGAATCTGGATTCAATGATCTACAGATAAAGATCAATAAAGAGCAGAAGAGTCATGCAGGCTGAGCTCTGTAACAAGCCTCAGTTTGTCGTGGACTAACGCACGTTTACGCGCACGTTTACGCGCACGTTTACGCGCACGTTTGCGGGCGTCTGTTTGCATCTGGGTGAGACGACCAAACATCTGTGTTCGGTGCACATGTAGCTGCTGCTCAGCTCTTTAAAGGTAGGGTAGGAGATCCTGGATTTTGAGTCCAGCGAAGCTGCATTTTGAAAATACACCGGTAAAAAGTCCCAACCCTTTTCTTCACTTTCCCCCCGAAGGCACGCCTCTAGAGTACATGAACGTGCACGAGCACGAAGGTGCACGAGCGCTGTTCTGACAGCAAGCATCAATCGTTGCCGTATTTAGTATTTAGTATTTAGTTTATGCTAACTATACGTTTAATAATGCTAGGTGCTAGCCAAGCTGGCTCTAGTTTAGCTTCCTGCCAAGCTTCTGGACGTTCACGGAGCAGGGTACGCGCACAGGGGGGGAAGGAGGGGGAGGGAGGAGCAGATTGCTGTTTGATAGACGGCATCAGAATCCAATCATCGTTAACGGTCCGTTCAGTATGATTGGATAGTGTTTTTCCTGGATTGTTCGTTCTCGAGGCCACTACAACTTTTCATATTTGTGTCAAAACTTTCAATTAATTGGTTGCAATGGGGTGTGAAGAGTATTTCAAGCAATATGTAAAAAAATGTTCCAGAAAAAGATCCCCTACCCCGCCTTTAACTTTAATCTTAAACTGCAATTTAGTTTGTGAAACACGATCAGCTTCCAGTCTTTCAGCCATTAAATGTCTACTGATTAGGGCTGGGCGAGTTAACTCGTTATTATTTTATCGCATATTAACGCAGGTTTTATTATTTATTTTTTTGGGGGGCTTTTGTGCCTTTAATGGAAAGTTCAGAGCGACAGGAAGCAGGGGGCAGAGAGAGGGGGAACAACATGCAGCACAGGGCCAGCTGCAGCGAGGACTATAGCCTCTGTACATGGGGCGGCTGCTCAGCCGACTACGCCACGGACCACCCCTGTTTTATTATTTATTTTATTATTGTAAGAGTCTGTTGCTCACAGGCTTTTATTTGAAGTTAAATTTTTTTGTTCATTTGTCCAATAAAAAAGTTTAATTTGAGGACATTATTATGTTATACTGTTTACTATGTTAGCTTGAGTTTGGTTCTGTTCTGTGGATATTTGTCTGAAGTTTATTGTTAATTTGTCCAATAAAAAAGTGGTTTTGTCACAGAATAAATGCACATAAATCGGCATTTATAAGGTCTCTCATAAAAACACTGAAAGCAAAAAGGGTTTTCAACACGTAAACCATGGTTTTGTTTTGCAAAGTTAAGGTAAAATATAGGCTACAAAGGATCCTAAATAAAGAGCCGAGCAGCCTTTCAGCTCCCGGATAAGATGTCATGCTGAATTATTATTTACTTAAACTGCTAAATATTCTTTTTTTTTGTGACAAAAAGAGCCGCATTAAAGAACATTTCCTATATTTCCATCCGTGCTCATACGACGCAGAAAGCAGCAGAAAAATGCCCTTTTTTCTTTTTTATCTAAATCACATTTATTAAAATCCTGTGGAGCATAATTATGATAATAACCCAACAATTAGCAGATATTACTGTAGCTGCTGAGATTACATCCAGCACATTTTATCCTGCGGTGATATAATTGCCTGATTGAAACATTCACACATGCTGTTTAAATGTTTTCTACTTCTGAGGTCAAAGGGCGCACCGATGAGAACTGTTATCAATAGTTTATGAGAGATTAGCAACCTGGAGTGGGGAAAATAAGAGTGGAACACCCGGAGAAACCAGATAACATCTCCCCCAAACTGCGCAGCTCATCAATCAAAACAACAATTCTTCTCACTTTAATGGTCAATTAGGTGGACCAGAGATTATCTCCGTGCCAATCATATCTGCTGCAGACGTGACAAATCCGGGCTTAATCCTCTTTGTGCGATAGGATCGAGCTCTGAGAGAAAACTCGTTTCTGTTGTTCAGCGCAGCAGCGATACAATAAAGCATAAAGCATAAGCCGCGTGTGAAATTAGCATCGAACAAACACGCTGTTGGGCCCAATCTGATTGGTCACAGACTGGGATTACAGAGATGATGCCTCCCGGACACGAAGCCCGGGACTCGGGCTGAATTACACCGACGCTGGGAAACCTGGGAGGGCGAGTTCAGCTCAAAGCCTTTGGACGGAGCAGGACTTCATCCCAGCTCATTCTGCTGGCAGCAGCCACCTTCCCCTCTCTGGTTAAAGTTTGCCTTTCCAAGTAAAACTTCTTCCACATTTTACGGTTTAAAAACAGCAGGAAACGGGCCTGAAACGTACGGAAGCCCAGAGCGGACGTGGTACGTATAAACTTATTTTCTGATGGTTTTCTCGAGATAATGAGATAATTATGTCGATGGTTTTCGAGGCCACTTTTTCTCCCCAGTCCGCCCCTGTTTATATGTGTTTATGTGTGTTTCTGTCAAAGGTTTTTACCCATTTTTACCCCCTTTCATTGGAATCTGAATAAAGTCGCCTATGAATCAAACATGGAATGTGGAGTGTTTGTGAAAATGCACAAAGCAAATCCCGCTGGTGTGACGAGCGTTAAGTTTTCTCGAGATAACGAGTTATTTATCTCGTTATCTTGAGAAAACGGCACCTCTTGTGCATCATTGGGTAACCATGGAGACGGCCTGGTCCCCTCAGCTGGTCACTGAGGTGCAAACGTCTGCTGAGCTGCAGTCGAGCCGGCCGTCTGCTTGAAGGACGCGGGCTGATATGAAAGTTCAGAACACGTTCCTCCCTCTACGGAGAAGCGTTCCCCGGGACAACGAGCCCAACGCTTGATCGACCCTCCCCTGGATTTTACTTTTGGACTTTTGCTCAAAATAAATCTCGTTTTGCCTTCACCAGTCCACGGGACTCGTTTTCAAGATTCCAGACGTTTCAGACGTTCATTTGCAAACTTTTAAAGCAAAATTTATAGTTGATGAAGCAGGGCAGGTTTCCTGCTGAGTGGCTGATTCACAGCCTTTAAATAAGCACCTGCAGCCATTAAACAGTTCACTAGCTACTAGCTAGCTTTCGGTACTGAGCAGCATTGTAAGTACTGTTTATTGTTTATTGTATTATTGTATATATTGAGATTTTCCTTATTCTTATTCATCCTGACTTAATTTTTTTTCTTTTTTTCTGTAAACGAGGGCCCTGCAAAAAAGGAATTTCCTGCAAGGGATTAATAAAATAATTTTGATTCTGAAGTTCACTAGCTAGTAGCTAGCTAGCTAGGTTCAGATTTGAATGGAAATCATATAACTGAGGCCATGAAAACACGCCTCCCTGCCATATGCAGTTTGTCATGATGTAAATAAGAATACTCTTATTTCATATTGATATAATGGTTATTGGTTATTTGTTTATTGGCTTATAAAACCAGCTGAAGGCGGTAAAAAGGCTGACAGGTAAAGTTTCGCTGTAATGGAAGAGTTTGAATCCAGAACAATCTGTTCAGGATCTAATGGTTCTCCACTGACTGTTGTACAATCTGACTGTTTCTTTTTGATGCTGCTGCATCATTCATGGATCTGTTGAGAGCAAAGCCATGAATAAAATGACACATCAAACCCAAACAGAACCTGTCCCACCACATCCATCTTTTCCATCATTTCCACTGCCACCCCACAAACATGCAGCCAAAAATCTGGCGGGTGTCTCCATTTGGGATACGGGTCGTTTAGGCCATTGCCGTTTAGGCCCCCCTGCAGTCGTTTAGGCCCCCCTGCAGTCGTTTAGGCCCCCCTGCAGTCGTTTAGGCCAGGCTACCTGAGCAGCTGAAATCTTTATTATTGTACATTTGTTTTTATAAGATATAAGTCAGCTCTACTGGTCTGTCTGGGTAGCCTACATATCTATGGTAAATATTGGCCATGTTTATTTTGCAGTTATTCATAGGATATAAACATTAAGCATTAAAAATCAAATCAAATCAAATTTATTTGTATAGCACATTTCATGTACAAACAGTTCAAAGCGCGTCACATAAAATAAAAGCATTACAGCAGGGAGTGAAAGAAGCATTAAAAATACATAAAAGAATATAAAGAGAAACAAATAAAATCATTTAAATGAATTTAAAAACAGGCAACAGTCTAGATAAGTTAAAAGATATTTCATGCATAGACACATGAGAACAGAAATGTCTTTAACCTGGATTTAAAATAATAATTTACCATAGATATGTAGGCTACCCAGACAGACCAGTAGAGCTGACTTATATCTTATAAAAACGAATAAAGATTTCAGCTGCTCAAGTAGCCTGTCCTAAACGACTGCAGGGGGGCCTAAACGACTCCTCTGTTGGCCTAAACAACTGCAGGAGGGCCTAAACGACTCCTCTGTTGGCCTAAACGACTGCAGGGGGGCCTAAACGACTCCTCTGTTGGCCTAAACGACTGCAGGGGGGCCTAAACGACTCCTCTGTTGGCCTAAACGACTGCAGGAGGGCCTAAACGACTCCTCTGTTGGCCTAAACGACTGCAGGGGGGCCTAAACGACTCCTCTGTTGGCCTAAACGACTGCAGGGGGGCCTAAACGACTCCTCTGTTGGCCTAAACGACTGCAGGGGGGCCTAAACGACTCCTCTGTTGGCCTAAACGACTGCAGGGGGGCCTAAACGACTCCTCTGTTGGCCTAAACGACTGCAGGGGGGCCTAAACGACTCCTCTGTTGGCCTAAACGACTGGGGGCCTAAACGGCAATGGCCTAAACGACCTGCTCCCTCCATTTGCATAAGTGCTCGGCTTAAAAGATCCAATCGCCACCTTCAGAGCCCACCTGCTTTCCTCTAATTGTGAACACTTCACATTCCAAACGTATTCTCCGTGTTTATGAATGAAACAGCTTCTCCTCCCTCTCTGCAGGAACAGCAGAACCACAGAAAGGAAGGAGGGATAACTGTGGATATATCTAACTCAGAGCAGCTGCACACGTCCACAGGACTGCACGAGGCTTGGATAACACAGGGAGCTCTGAACCGGAGCTCACATGTTCTTTTGCTTTGATTTCTCACCTGAGCAGACCATCTTTCCAGCTGTGGCTCAGCATAAAATAGCTTTTTCTATTTTTATCTTCATAATGCAAAGTCTGCGGCTCACAGAGGCCCAGGTTCCACGTGACAGTGAGTTATTGTAGCTAAAGCATGCATTACTTAAAACCAGGGGTGGGCGAGTTAACTCGTTAGTTATTTAACGCTGATATTTACGCAGTTTTTAAAACTTTTTTATATCATTTTTTGGAGCTTTTAGAAATAGAATAGAAATAGAAAAATACCTTATTCATCCCCCAACGGGGGAAATTCAAATTAGAACATGTCAGCAGTCACTGTTATAAAGCCTGATGGCTGTGGGAACAAAGGACTTTTGTGCCTTTAATGGATAGGAAAGTTCAGAGAGAGGGGGAACAACATGCAGCACAGGGCCAGCTGCAGTGAGGACTATAGCCTCTGTACATGGGGCGCCTGCTCAGCCAAACTACGCCACGGACCCCCCCTGTTTTATTATTTATTTTATTTTGTAAAAGTCTGTTGCTCACAGGCTTTTATTTTGTAAAAGTCTGTTGCTCACAGGCTTTTATTCTGTAAAAGTCTGTTTCTCACAGGCTTTTATTTTGTAAAAGTCTGTTGCTCACAGGCTTTTATTTTGTAAAAGTCTGTTGCTCACAGGCTTTTATTTTGTAAAAGTCTGTTGCTCACAGGCTTTTATTCTGTAAAAGTCTGTTGCTCACAGGCTTTTATTTTGTAAAAGTCTGTTGCTGTCTGCTGTGGAACAGGAAAAGAAAGTAATCGGCGGATCCACCAAACATGGAGAAGGGTACGGAACTTTTACTCGGCCATTTTCATGTTAAAGTTCTTCCAGACGGCGGAGTCGACAGAACCAAAGTCATCTGTAAACACTGCCAAGTTGAATTGTCTTCTCAGCGTAGTAGTTCCAGTCTAAAATATCACTTAAAGGCAAAACACACAACTGATAGCAGCAAGTCATTCAAGGAAACAGACAGTGGAGCGAGGCTTCTACATAAAAACTACAGAAAGATGCTGATGTTAAAAGTGTGTTTGCACAACAAATGTTATGGCACTTTCATTCATATGGCAGCACATTTAAAATAAAGCTAAATGCTAAAAGCTATACGCTACTTTTGGATTCTGCGTACAAATGCGATTAATCGTGATTAATCAGGGAAATCATGTGATTAATTAGATTAAACATTTTAATGGTTGCCCAGCCCTACTTAAAACATTACAAATGGCCCCATAACATTTACAGACTACAGCCTACAGGAGCCTCCCAGAAAACCATGTAACACATAACTGGGTTCAGCTTGTGTTTGTAGCATCTGCATTTCAGAACAAACCTCTGATGATGCAAACTGATACAGAAAAATGTGCTTTTTTTTTTAACATTCACAGCCGTAAACACCTCAAAGTAAATGATCTATTACGGTGTTAAATGAAAATGTGCTCCATGAGAAGGGATGTTTATTCAGTGGCTGAAATCATTGTGGAAGCCCAGATATTTTTTTATTTTTTATTATTTTTTGTTATTATTTGTTATTGTTATTATTTATTTATTTAGATTTTTTACATTTAACAATAAATAAAAATAAAAAATAAATAAAAATAAAAATAAAAATAAATAATAATAAAATAAAATAAAATTAATAAATAAAATAAAAATAAAAATAAAAAAAGCCCAGATATTCAGGGGGTTAAATCTCATGAAACATTTACCAGGACGCTGCTCTGGAATTGGCTTCCAGCTCTGAACTGTGTGTAAATTTGTTCACCGTATGCTGGGCTCGAACCTTCTAGAAATCCACTAAATCTGTCAACATGAAGTAATTACTGCACGGAAAATTAGCATATTGATAAAGAAGCCCATCCGCTGTGGGTATATTTATGACTGAACTCACACGCATCTGTAATGTGCAGATATGTACAAAATGTAATTTATAAATAGCCGGTATTTTGTCAGGTTTTCAACACGTTGGGGATCTAAACGACAACTTTCTAGACTTTGTCACAGTTATATTCATGTATTTATCCCACAGTTTAGTATTGATATCCGGCTCAGCCGCGCTTTTTGTTTTGTCTTAAAGTTGTAAATAAACCAAGTTTGCTTCATCACCTCTGGAGTCCGCATCCATGTCCAGCCAACCCACCAAAACCTGACATTTCCGAAGTTAAGAAAGTTTGTTGAATCTGACGTGGCGTGTTCGTACGAGATCTTCGTAGGAAAAAAGTATGAAAATGTTCTTGCATGAGGCCCGATGTTTCTCCAATAAAAGACTTTCTTTAACTGTATTATTAAGGCTTTAAAAGTGCTTTTCAAGTCAAACATGATCAATACTATAATCATTCCTGACCCATGAGTAAATATGGCTTTGAACAAACTGGAATGGGGCCAGTGTGGACAGTTTGGTGTGTAACTGGCACACTTTTACCAGCAGCCATTCCAAGGCTTTTGTTGATAACCCCCCCCCCCCCCCCCCCCCTCCCGAGTGTCCTCTTCTCTGAGTTTTCATGATCAAAGTTCGGATTTGCTTTAATTATTTCAAATCAATGCTGGCTGGCTGTGGAGAGCCGTGGCCAGTGCTGAGGCAGCAAAGGAGAGGTAAAAAAAAATAAAAACAGCTGAGTCGTCCTTTGCCAGGGTCTCCGATGCACATAGCAAGAGGTGTAGGCAAATGCAAGGCTCCAATCATTAGCCCTAAGTGTTCCTCATTATGTTGCTAAAGCCTCTGAAGACCCGAATCCCTAATTGATCTCATCCTGGCATTTAATAACACTCAGGAAAGCAAAGAGCTGCCGGCCTCCCTGGCGCTAACAGATAGGCGGGCTCAGAAAACACCGCCTCATCACTACGAATGAAGGCCGTCACACTGCTCCAATAACACCAGAGCAAAGCAAAAGCAAAGCAAAAGCAAAGCAAAAGCTGCCACTTCTTCATCCTCATTCAGAGGGGAAAAAGTCAAAGTCTCAGGTCTTAAAAGGCATTTTGATCCATTCAGGGGGAATTTCACTGAACAGTTTAGCTAATCATTGTGTTGAGTCAACATTTCCAAAGATGGGATTCTCTTTCAGAATGTAATGAAAACAACCAAATAAGCTTCACCATCCCAGATAATGCCATCGAATGGACTCGTAGACATTTTACATTTCAATAAATCAATGAAGACGTTGAAATGTACTTTTTCTCAGAAGGAAAGTGCTGCTCTGCCACCTTTTCCTCCAACTGGGTCAATGCAGGTGCAGTTTGATTTGTGGTAAAACATCAGCATAAAGCAGCAGTTACAGACACTGAAGCTACAGAAACTCATCTTAGATAAATATTCAGGTAAATATCCCCATTTTCTTTCCCCTTTAACTGAAGAATGAAGAGTTGTTTGATCAGAGTGAACGTGTGAAAATATAAAGACATAAGAAATAAAAGCATGAATATGGAAATATGAAACATAACCTAATTACATTCATTTGAATCCTCTTTGCCCCACAGGTATCACTTTAGTGACAAATCTGTCATTTTATAGCTTTGAGCTTTCAGAAAAATACAAACAAAAGTGGCTAAAGTGCTTTATTTCTTACACGTTTCACCCAAAAAGGAGAAGAAATATATGAATATTTCTGGTTTTATCTGGAATGGTGTGCTGGAACTATCCTTAACTTAACTACCTTTAACTTATCTACCTTTAACTTATCTACCTTTAACTTATCTAACTTTAACTTAACTACCTTTAACTTATCTACCTTTAACTTAACTACCTTTAACTTATCTACCTTTAACTTAACTACCTTTAACTTAACTACCTTTAACTTATCTACCTTTAACTTATCTACCTTTAACTTAACTACCTTTAACTTATCTACCTTTAACTTATCTACCTTTAACTTATCTACCTTTAACTTAACTACCTTTAACTTATCTACCTTTAACTTAACTACCTTTAACTTATCTACCTTTAACTTAACTACCTTTAACTTAACTACCTTTAACTTAACTACCTTTAACTTATCTACCTTTAACTTATCTACCTTTAACTTAACTACCTTTAACTTATCTACCTTTAACTTATCTACCTTTAACTTATCTACCTTTAACTTAACTACCTTTAACTTATCTACCTTTAACTTAACTACCTTTAACTTAACTACCTTTAACTTATCTACCTTTAACTTATCTACCTTTAACTTATCTACCTTTAACTTATCTACCTTTAACTTAACTACCTTTAACTTAACTACCTTTAACTTAACTACCTTTAACTTATCTACCTTTAACTTAACTACCTTTAACTTATCTACCTTTAACTTATCTACCTTCAACTTATATACCTTTAACTTAACTACCTTTAACTTAACTACCTTTAACTTATCTACCTTTAACTTAACTACCTTTAACTTATCTACCTTTAACTTAACTACCTTTAACTTAACTACCTTTAACTTATCTACCTTTAACTTAACTACCTTTAACTTATCCACCTTTAACTTAACTACCTTTAACTTATCTACCTTTAACTTAACTACCTTTAACTTAACTACCTTTAACTTATCTACCTTTAACTTAACTACCTTTAACTTATCTACCTTTAACTTATCTACCTTTAACTTATCTACCTTTAACTTATCTACCTTTAACTTAACTACCTTTAACTTAACTACCTTTAACTTATCTACCTTTAACTTAACTACCTTTAACTTATCTACCTTTAACTTATCTACCTTTAACTTATCTACCTTTAACTTAACTACCTTTAACTTATCTACCTTTAACTTATCTACCTTTAACTTATCTACCTTTAACTTAACTACCTTTAACTTATCTACCTTTAACTTAACTACCTTTAACTTATCTACCTTTAACTTAACTACCTTTAACTTAACTACCTTTAACTTATCTACCTTTAACTTAACTACCTTTAACTTATCTACCTTTAACTTATCTACCTTTAACTTATCTACCTTTAACTTAACTACCTTTAACTTATCTACCTTTAACTTATCTACCTTTAACTTATCTACCTTTAACTTAACTACCTTTAACTTAACTACCTTTAACTTAACTACCTTTAACTTATCTACCTTTAACTTATCTACCTTTAACTTAACTACCTTTAACTTAACTACCTTTAACTTATCTACCTTTAACTTAACTACCTTTAACTTATCTACCTTTAACTTATCTACCTTTAACTTAACTACCTTTAACTTAACTACCTTTAACTTATCTACCTTTAACTTAACTACCTTTAACTTATCTACCTTTAACTTAACTACCTTTAACTTAACTACCTTTAACTTATCTACCTTTAACTTAACTACCTTTAACTTAACTACCTTTAACTTAACTACCTTTAACTTAACTACCTTTAACTTATCTACCTTTAACTTATCTACCTTTAACTTAACTACCTTTAACTTATCTACCTTTAACTTATCTACCTTTAACTTATCTACCTTTAACTTAACTACCTTTAACTTAACTACCTTTAACTTATCTACCTTTAACTTATCTACCTTTAACTTAACTACCTTTAACTTAACTACCTTTAACTTATCTACCTTTAACTTATCTACCTTTAACTTAACTACCTTTAACTTAACTACCTTTAACTTAACTACCTTTAACTTATCTACCTTTAACTTATCTACCTTTAACTTAACTACCTTTAACTTATCTACCTTTAACTTATCTACCTTTAACTTATCTACCTTTAACTTAACTACCTTTAACTTAACTACCTTTAACTTATCTACCTTTAACTTATCTACCTTTAACTTAACTACCTTTAACTTAACTACCTTTAACTTATCTACCTTTAACTTATCTACCTTTAACTTAACTACCTTTAACTTAACTACCTTTAACTTCTCTACCTTTAACTTAACTACCTTTAACTTATCTACCTTTAACTTAACTACCTTTAACTTAACTACCTTCAACTTATCTACCTTTAACTTAACTACCTTTAACTTAACTACCTTTAACTTATCTACCTTTAACTTAACTACCTTTAACTTAACTACCTTTAACTTATCTACCTTTAACTTAACTACCTTTAACTTAACTACCTTTAACTTATCTACCTTTAACTTATCTACCTTTAACTTATCTACCTTTAACTTAACTACCTTTAACTTATCTACCTTTAACTTAACTACCTTTAACTTATCTACCTTTAACTTATCTACCTTTAACTTAACTACCTTTAACTTAACTACCTTTAACTTATCTACCTTCAACTTAACTACCTTTAACTTAACTACCTTTAACTTAACTACCTTTAACTTATCTACCTTTAACTTAACTACCTTTAACTTATCTACCTTTAACTTATCTACCTTTAACTTATCTACCTTTAACTTAACTACCTTTAACTTATCTACCTTTAACTTATCTACCTTTAACTTATCTACCTTTAACTTAACTACCTTTAACTTAACTACCTTTAACTTATCTACCTTTAACTTAACTACCTTTAACTTAACTACCTTTAACTTAACTACCTTTAACTTATCTACCTTTAACTTATCTACCTTTAACTTAACTACCTTTAACTTATCTACCTTTAACTTATCTACCTTTAACTTAACTACCTTTAACTTAACTACCTTTAACTTAACTACCTTTAACTTATCTACCTTTAACTTAACTACCTTTAACTTAACTACCTTTAACTTATCTACCTTTAACTTATCTACCTTTAACTTAACTACCTTTAACTTATCTACCTTTAACTTATCTACCTTTAACTTATCTACCTTTAACTTAACTACCTTTAACTTAACTACCTTTAACTTAACTACCTTTAACTTCTCTACCTTTAACTTAACTACCTTTAACTTAACTACCTTTAACTTAACTACCTTTAACTTATCTACCTTTAACTTAACTACCTTTAACTTAACTACCTTTAACTTAACTACCTTTAACTTATCTACCTTTAACTTATCTACCTTTAACTTAACTACCTTTAACTTATCTACCTTTAACTTATCTACCTTTAACTTAACTACCTTTAACTTAACTACCTTTAACTTAACTACCTTTAACTTAACTACCTTTAACTTATCTACCTTTAACTTAACTACCTTTAACTTAACTACCTTTAACTTATCTACCTTTAACTTATCTACCTTTAACTTAACTACCTTTAACTTAACTACCTTTAACTTATCTACCTTTAACGTATCTACCTTTAACTTAACTACCTTTAACTTAACTACCTTTAACTTCTCTACCTTTAACTTAACTACCTTTAACTTATCTACCTTTAACTTAACTACCTTTAACTTAACTACCTTCAACTTATCTACCTTTAACTTAACTACCTTTAACTTAACTACCTTTAACTTATCTACCTTTAACTTAACTACCTTTAACTTAACTACCTTTAACTTATCTACCTTTAACTTAACTACCTTTAACTTAACTACCTTTAACTTAACTACCTTTAACTTATCTACCTTTAACTTATCTACCTTTAACTTAACTACCTTTAACTTAACTACCTTTAACTTATCTACCTTTAACTTATCTACCTTTAACTTAACTACCTTTAACTTATCTACCTTTAACTTAACTACCTTTAACTTAACTACCTTTAACTTATCTACCTTTAACTTATCTACCTTTAACTTAACTACCTTTAACTTAACTACCTTTAACTTATCTACCTTTAACTTAACTACCTTTAACTTAACTACCTTTAACTTATCTACCTTTAACTTATCTACCTTTAACTTAACTACCTTTAACTTATCTACCTTTAACTTAACTACCTTTAGCTTATATATGTTTAACCACATGTGAGCACTGGTTTAACCACTAGTTAGTGTAGAAGTATGAAGGTATAAACATTACGAAACTACTGTCAGAACAATCTTACCAAAATAAAAGCTTCCCTCTCCTGCTTCCAGCCTTTATGCTAAACTTGATTTATCGGTCTGACTGATTCTGATTTTCTCAGCTAACATTCATAAAAAACACACAGACAGTTTTCCTTATCTCTGAGTGCTTTTGGCATTCTTCTTCTCTCTAATTTCGTGACCAATCAGACACGTTGATGCATGTTAAAACTGTGATGAATTCAGTCTGGATCTTTTACATCGAGCTCGATTCCTGCAGGGATACCGGTGTTAAAAATGTAGGCAGTCACGTTGGAGGCTTCACCGACTGTAATAGGTTCTGCAATATTAAAGCTTCCAAAATGTAAAAGCTCCAGGCCACGTTGGAAATGAAACTCGAAGTCTGTATGATATTCAAATCCAACAACCCCCCCAAAGGGCTGCAGCTCACACGGAATATGATGCATAATTCAAACTAGTTAAAAGACTTAATATCAACAATATATCATTTGTTAGGAAATGATTTTCTCTCCTGAATAAATATTGTGTTCATTACTGCATCTGCTGTGATTCTGGATTAAAAACCACGTTGGTGCTTCAGTTTTAATAATAAAACGAGCTGATTGGTTGAGTTCGGCTCCACATGACGCAGCAGGATGAAGGCTCCTCACCGGCTTTAAATCTTAACATCCTGAAGTTAAAAGTGGATATTGAATAAAAGAAAATCCCTTTCTCATAGTTACAGCTCCGAGAAGCCGTTGATAATATTCTGTTATTTATGTTGCGAATCTGTCACTGTCTCCAGATCAATAATGTATTATCATATATCAAGTTTTGGAAATGAACCTGCCCAGAAGTTAATTATTGTTGAGGTGGTAGCGAACTTCACTCCAGAAGTCGATTGTTTTTCATTAGAGGACTCGGGGAATTGATCATAGGGCAGACACATATATATATATACACTGTATGTACTGATTTGTTATGATGGGAGATGTGAGTGATAAATATCTGGTTCTGTAGCAGCCTGAGGGGAGGCGACGCTACGGCAACACGACTGGATGCAGCCGGTTTGTTCACGGTGACTCGGGAGGATTTCTGTGCTGAGCACTCAGCTTTTCTCTGCTTTTTCCTCTTCACTTTTAAATGAATTAAATAAATAAATGAATTAATTATTATTTTTAATGTTTTTTTCTTATTTTTTCTTATTATTATTATTATTTATTTAATATATATATTTTTTTTTAATGATTTTATTGCCTTCTTGTGATTTTATGTAGCTGTAAAGCACTTTGAATTGCCTTGTGTACGAATTGTGCTCTATAAATAAAATTGCCTTGCCACTCAGCTTTTCTGGAGTGTCCTTGAGCAGCACAATAAATCCGAACCCTCAGCTCAGATTCTGCTCAGTGTCTGACCCTGAGATACATCCAGGTTCAGGTTCATCTGAATCTGAACTGCAGGTGGAACTCTAAATCAGAAGCAGCCGTTCGAACCGGCTGAGTCGGATAAATGTGTTTATTCACTGCCAGAGGTGGGTAGTAACGAGTTACATTTACTTGAGTAAGTTTTTGAAAACATTATACTTCTAGGAGTAGTTTTAAATCTCTATGCTTTTTACTTTTCCTTGAGTAGATGTGTGCAGCAGAAACTGTCCTCTTACTCCGCTACATTAGGCTACAATGAGCTGGTTACTTTTCTTCTTACCTCTTTGGTATTCTACGCCTCATTATTTTTATCCCCCCGCGTACGCCTCATTTTAATGCTTTATTCTGACATGTTTACCTTACAAAGAGTGAGAAACAGCAGCTACATTATGTGTCTTCTGTGTCAACCAAAACAAACGCACATTTCAGCAGAAACTCAACATCTAACTTGAGGAAACATGTAGCGCTAAGTTTCCTAAACTCGTTTTTCCCCCATGGATAGGTGAATGTTTGTTTTTTAGGTTACATATGGGTTACATATGTTTTAAACATTTCCTAAGTCTCTTTTATCTTTTATTGAAGTTCTTGAATTTACCTGGATTATTTTAATTTAAGCTATTTTGTAATTAATTAATTCATTTTAATTTATTTTATCAATTTGATGAACTCTAATTGGCCTAAAGATGATTATTTAGTATTTTTGTCTGTCTGATTGAATGCTTGTGTTAACAAATAAATCAGACGTTACTCAACAGTTACTCAGTACTCGAGTAGTTTTTTCACCGAGCACTTTTTTTACTCTTACTCAAGTAATTATTTGGATGACAACTTTTTACTTTTACTTGAGTCATATTATTATAAAGTAACAGTACTTTTACTCAAGTACAATTTTTGGCTGCTCTACCCACCTCTGCTCACAGCCAACAGATATACCCCTCATCACAAGTCATTAACGGAGAAACCTGAGTCTGACGTGTAATTATTCTGTATGATTAATACTTTTTAAATGAAGCCCTACCATATCGATGATGATTTAACATTTTGTACAAAACAATGCCATCAAATATGACAGAAAATGTTAGTGAAACAGTCCAAACCAACAGCAAACTGCTTTTTAAGATGCAGAAAGATTATTTCAGCCTTGGATTATCCTGTGTTTCCACTGAGATCTGAGGTACCGGGCAGATTAGGCAAATTAAATCAGCTGAAGTGTGAAACGTCTCCTCGCAGCAGAGCTGCTCACACGGCGGCCTGCAGGGTGGGGGGACCAGGAAGTTACTTTTTTTGTTAAATCAAACAGAAAACGCTATGAAACAATAAGAGATTCACACGTTACAGCTCAGATTTACTGCTTTCTCCTCCATTTCTGAGCACATTCATCCCTTTAAATAACACCAGCCCAGCCTGAAGATGTGTGGGGAAACCTAAAGTACTACCTTACTACCAGGAACTGTTTTAAGGCGAGGCACTACAGGTGAATAGGGTAATATTTTAAAATAATAGATATCACCATGAAAATTCCTCAGTTGATTACTTATACAAGTATGAAAAAAAAATGTATTATAAGTTTTAGAAATTTGTGTTTAATTATGCAAATTAGGCATTATCTCATTAAATATGCGCACATTTGCATATATTTCCGGAAGCTAGATCTGAACATATGATAAAGCCAGGTGCAAAATTAATTTTCATATTGTTTACACACAAAATGAAAAGAAAATTACAGAGGGATTTCAGGAAATCAAAATATACTGCCCATAGCCTAAAAAACATTGATTTTTGCCATATTTTTTTATTATAATGTCACATAAATCAGGCCAGGAATGATTTATCAACAAATCCTTCTGTAAATATCTTCAGAATACTGCTAAGTGTATAACTGGAAAGTTTGGTGTTAGTAGGTGCTCCATAGGCTGAGATATTGATACTGGAAAAATACAAAAAACTGATTTTGAGAAAACGGCATTTAAAGATTTAAATTCATGTTTTGAAATAACACATGTTGAAGGAATAGACTGGCCCAAAATCTAAAAATTGACCACACATCGGAACTTAATGGGGTAAAATAGTGACCAGAAGCTTTCTCTGTTGGGCTCAGGGCAATTCTATCTTTCCGAGAGTTTTCAATCAAAGCCACGAAGTTTTTTTCAGGAACTTCGTAGCCTACAGTAAATCCACGGTGATAACTCCGTGATAGTGATTAATTATTACATTTTGTGATTAAAAACGTGTAAATTATGATACCGGACCTCTATTGTGAGGCTCGGCCTTTTTATATTCAGTCTATGGAACGCTGAGGTTGGCGTCCGATTAGCCTCCGATTCGCAAATGAAAGGGATTGGCATAAACTAGGTCCTGTATGGAAACTACAATAGTTACGCTGCTTTTGAATTTTTGTCTTCTCAGCGTAGTAGTTCCAGTCTAAAATATCACTTAAAGGCAAAACACACAACTGATAGCAGCAAGTCATTCAAGGAAACAGACAGTGGAGCGAGGCTTCTACATAAAAACTACAGAAAGATGCTGATGTTAAAAGTGTGTTTGCACAACAAATGTTATGGCACTTTCATTCATATGGCAGCACATTTAAAATAAAGCTAAATGCTAAAAGCTATACGCTACTTTTGGATTCATTTTGGGATTCTGCGTACAAATGAGATTAATCGTGATTAATCAGGGAAATCATGTGATTAATCAGATTAAACATTTTAATCTGCGTTAATGCGTGATAAAATATTTATCAGCCATAAATAATTACCGAGTTAACGCGATAATAACGAGCTAACTCGCCCTAATCACCACATTTATTAAGTCCTCTGTTCAGGGACCCTGTTTCCTCCCTGTTGATATTCTAAGTGTGCAGCTTTAGTATTTACAGCAGCTCTGATATGTTATGAAAGCCTTGGAACCGGAGATATAGAGCAGTGAAATATTACTCCGGGTAACCTGACATTGTGTCACGGCCTGTTTTCTGTGTGCAGGCTCATCTTTTTCCTCACCTCTGTAGGAACGTCTGTCCTCTGCCATTTTTCATCAGGCCCACCAAGGATAAGCACTTCAATATCAAGACTGATAAATAAAGTTGAAATAATTTACAGCATGTGACCTTCCCTAAATTGAAACAATTTACTTCTCGAGTCGGTCGAGTCGGATTTGATTTACGCTGCGACGGCGTGTGGAGGTCCGGGCATGCAGCTGCCTCATCAAGGCCGGCTGAAGGTGACCCTGCAGCCGCCCGCCGTTCATCAGCCGGCGGCTCGCACGGGCTAACAGAAAGTATGGATTATATACCGTCCCTTTGGACGAAACCGATGCGTTCCACTTCCACGGTCTCACACCTGAAGACCGGCCACGCTCTGTTCAGGCTCGGTGTTTGCACATATGGACCGCTCTCCGTTTCCATTTGAGAGACAAAAAGGTTTTTTTATTGAATGTGGGAATCCATAGAGGAAAAGGTCTCCCTCTGAACACTCTGTGCGGAGCGAAGATGAATCGTTTGCATACTGAGAGCCGCTGCCCGCCTGAGCGTATCGTAACGATCTGTGCAAGCACCCAGAAACAAGAGAGGCGATCAATCTGCGTTATCACCGGGAAGAGGATGAGAAACGAGCGGAAGAAGAAAGGAGCTTTGTTTCTGGGAGAGAAGCTGAGATCTGGAGAGCTGCTGATGCCTTGATTGGTGCAGATGCACTGCGACAAATAAAGCTGTAAAAACCCCACAGAGAGCCTCCTGCAGTTCACCTCTGACCCTCAAACCCTTCTTTATTTCACATAAAGCGTAAACAGGACGGCTTTTAATTAGGGCTGGGCGAGTTAACTCGTTATAATCGCCTTAACTTGGTAGTTATTTAACGCGATAAATATTTTATTGTGCATTAATGCAGTTTTTTTTTTGTTAATTATTATATTTTGGGGCTTTTGTGCCTTTAATGGAAAGTTCAGAGACAGGAAGCAGGGGGCAGAGAGAGGGGGAACAACACGCAGCACAGGGCCGTCCGGTGCGGGACTGGAACCGGGGGCCAGCTGCAGCGAGGACTATAGCCTCTGTACATGGGGCGCCTGCTCAGCCCACTACGCCACGGACCCCCCCTGTTTTATTATTTATGTTATTAATATTGTTTTTTATGTTTTGTTTTTTCTATTTTTATTTATTTATTTTTAATTTTATTATATTATTATTGATTAATGATCAATAAAAAGTTTGCTGCTCACAGGCTTTTATTTTGTAAAAATCTGTTGCTCACAGGCTTTTATTTTGTAAAAGTCTGCTGCAGCCTGCTGTGGAACCGGAAAAGAAAGTAATCGGCGGATCCACCAAACATGGAGAAGGGTACAGAACTTTTACTCGGCCATTTTCATTTTAAAGTTCTTCCAGACGGCGGAGTCGACAGAACCAAAGTCATCTGTAAACACTGCCAAGTTGAATTGTCTTCTCAGCGTAGTAGTTCCAGTCTAAAATATCACTTAAAGGCAAAACACACAACTGATAGCAACAAGTCATTCAAGGAAACAGACAGTGGAGCGAGGCTTCTACATAAAAACTACAGAAAGATGCTGATGTTAAAAGTGTGTTTGCACAACAAATGTTATGGCACTTTCATTCATATGGCAGCACATTTAAAATAAAGCTAAATGCTAAAAGCTATACGCTACTTTTGGATTCATTTCTGGATTCTGCGTACAAATGAGATTAATCGTGATTAATCAGGGAAATCATGTGATTAATTAGATTAAACATTTTAATCGTTGCCCAGTCCTACTTTTAACTCTTTTTTTCTCTCTTGCATAAGGTGATAAAGTCGCTCCATGTGTGGATTAACACACCCAGAGCTTTCTGTACATCAGCTAACTAAACAGATTCTGCTGTTCCATCAGCGATAACCTCCTGTCTGGTAGAACAGCAACACAGCAGAGATGCCAGTGCTGACAATCACTCTGATTGGCTGACGGCTGGTCCCTGCTGGTCCCTGCTGGTCCCGGTGTTTTGCGTTGGCGTTCCCTAAATGCAACATTGACCCGTTTGATTCATCATCCCTGCCTGAGCAGTCAATAAAAGTAGACGATGTGAGTCAGGCCCAAAGGAGAGTCTGACATTCGGTTCTGACTCATGTTTTGGGTTGAAAATGAGACTGTGACAGTTAATATGGAACAACACTGCCAAACCCTGAGCTCATCAGCAGCAACAGAAGCCAAACATTTGCTCATCCAACTGGTTTGTTGCACATGAAGTTAGCCTGTTAGCCAGTTAGCTGCTAGCATCAAGTAAAACATCCAAAATAACTGCTGTTTTCTCTGGTCCATAAAGGTGGGGACTGTCCTCCAAACAAACACAAGCAACAACGTCTTTCTGGCTTTATTCACAAATTTAATTAAATTTAATTCTGATCCTTAAAGATTAGCTTTCATTCCCAACCCTAAACACGTAACGTTAGTGCCTAAACCTAACCTAAGAGTTAGGGTGAATTATGGTTAAATAATGAACTGAAACATAACTGGTCGGAGAAAAATGAGCTGTTAGTTATATAAATAACGTTTGATTTGATTTGATTTATGAGTCGTATTTCAGAGTTTGAACAAATGATTTCTTCGATTTGAGAACTTATTGAGTTTGAGGCACTTTGAACCCAGCGCAACATTTCTTAGATCAACATTTGAACGCCAGGAAATCGTTGTTTTTCCCTCTGATGGAGTTGTGTGAGAACATGAAGGGTTTTAATTAGGGCCGGGCGAGTTAACTCGTTATTATTGCGTTAACTTGTTCATTATTTAACGCCGATGAATATTTTATTGCGCATTAACGCAGGTTTTATTATTGTAAAAGTCTGTTGAATGCATCACATTCACACAGTTACAGCAAACACCACGAAGCATGGAGTAATAAAATAAAGATAAACTAGCAGCTAACATCACCGCTACAGGTGTGAAGCTAACGGAGCTAACCGGCGCTACTTCCTGTTTTACTGGTTTCAACATAAAAGCACGTATTTCAAAATAAATTTTAAAAAAAATATTTTGGCTGCATTTACTGCCAAGTTGAATTGTCTTCTCAGCGTAGTAGTTCCAGTCTAAAATATCACTTAAAGGCAAAACACACAACTGATAGCAGCAAGTCATTCAAGGAAACAGACAGTGGAGCGAGGCTTCTACATAAAAACTACAGAAAGATGCTGATGTTAAAAGTGTGTTTGCACAACAAATGTTATGGCACTTTCATTCATATGGCAGCACATTTAAAATAAAGCTAAATGCTAAAAGCTATACACTACTTTTGGATTCATTTTTGGATTCTGCGTACAAATGAGATTAATCGTGATTAATCAGGGAAATCATGTGATTAATTAGATTAAACATTTTAATCGCTGCCCAGCCCTAGTTTTAATTAAATTAAATTAAATTAAATTTCTTTCTTATGCTAAACCAGAACGAGAATAAAAAACTCTTTTCCTTTTTATCTCTAAACTGGATTAAATCAGGCGTCGGCTGCTGCTGGTTCAGGTTAACAGAAGTTAATGATCTTAACTTCTTAACTCTGGATTGTCTCAATTCTCTTAAATCCGTCAGAATGTGTGAAATACAAAGGTCAGCATGCAGTATAGCTCATACGTTATTGATCTTTTACTGTTTCTTTAATCAGTTTCCTTTTTCTTCACTGCGGAACAAATCAGTTTGATATAAATCTGTATCTGAGACACGACAAAACTGTTGATGGGATACATATAAGGTGGAAACGGGCTAAAATGTGCTGGCAACTCGGTGCTTTATCTCCCCTTCTTAATACCTTCTTTGAGGAAAAATCCCGGCTTTGATCCTGACACGGGACTAAATGTTTTCCGGAGACGAACATCCCCTTCTGCTCTGATCTAAATCTGAATTCTGAGCTCTCCGTTCCTGTCCGTTCAATGAATAATGGGAGCAGGAGGAAGGGAGGAAAGAGAGATGTGCAAGCATTAAATGTGTATTCATCAGGTCTGACCCCGGCCATTGACGAGCTAATCAATGTTTAGTAATAAGGCTGAATGTGGAATGAGGTGTGGAGGGCCCGGGTCGGAACGAAGGGGAAAGAGATATCAATTAAGCCGGGGAACTGCAGAGTCCGGACCCGAGGAGCTGAGGCAGCAGAATCCGACTCTGCTTCATTAAGTGAGCAGTGCGCGCTGAATGCAAAGCTCCTGCAGCCGCCCCCACCAGAACCTCCAGAACCCCCCGAACCTCCACCCGCTCCAGCCGTAAACGCCTCCCTCAGTCAGTGGAAATGAGCACGTCTCTGCAGCAGGTGGAAAAATGCTTTGGATAGTTTACATAATGAAATACCTCTGAGGCCATGCAGGGAATAATATCCACACATAATGCAATGAAGGGAAACGTGCACGGTACCCGCAGCCTGGAAACACAAAGCAGCTCGCAGAACTCATTACCAAATGATATGGTTTCCATTTGCATACGGCATGAATTCAGTGTGAGTTACAGAAAGGTAAACAGATCGCATCCCAGAAACAAAGGAAAAAAACACTATGCTTTACCGTGCTTTACATTCTGAGGTGCTTTTTTACTGTGTTTGATGGCTGGAGTTATTGATCACTGATTACTACTACAGACCAAGGAGTTACACACCAAACATACACTATTATCTTATAATTTAGGCTCCTTTAGTGGCTCTTTTGAGGTGCTTTTGGTCCTAAAGAAAGTTGTTTTTTTAGTAGGGATCAATATTTCACAACAATATCAAAGCTTCACACCATCCAACTACATTTAGTGTTTGGGAAAAAAGAAATGAACAGTGGTAAAAGCTTTTATGGCAGAAGGCATTAACACCAGAACCATTAGTCACAAGTTTTGGGCAATATTAACAAAAATAAACTCTTAATAATCGTAATGCAGATTAATTGCTACTTTCATAAGGCCGCGCTTGTCTTAGAGATGCTCATTTTTTAAAATACAACACCCCCAAACATGTATAACCACCATAACATGTATAACCATAACATGTATAACCATAACATGTATAACCATGACATGTTCATCAACGTGCTGCCTTGATGAGTTGCCCACTAGATTCCTAAAGTCTGTGCTGAGCAGTTTGTTACCACAACTCGCTCATCTAGTCAACATCTCACTCCAGACTGGAACATTTCCAAAGGCCTTAAAAACTGCTGTCATTAATACATAATAAATAATAATTCTAAAGAAGAGCAGTCTTGATGCCACAGTACTGAACAACTACCGGCCCATATCAAACCTGCCATTCTTAGGCAAAGTCCTAGAAAAAGTTGTATACCAACAGCTTGGTGACTTTCTCCTGTCTAACAATGCTTTTGATACTTTCCAATCAGGCTTTAGGCCCCACCACAGCACTGAGACAGCTCTGATCAAGGTGACAAATGACATCCGCCTGAACACAGATGCAAGTAGAGTCACAGTCTTAGTTCTGCTGGACCTGAGTGCTGCCTTTGACACAGTTGACCATGCGATCTTATTACAGAGGTTAGAAGACTGGGTGGGAATCTCTGGTCGTGCTTTAAACTGGTTCAAGTCCTATCTGGAGGACAGGAAATATTTTGTTGAAATTGGTAACTGTGTCTCAGACCAAATGGCTATGACCTGTGGGGTTCCCCAGGGGTCAATCCTGGGACCCCTATTGTTCAATCTGTACATGCTTCCACTAGGCCAGCTAATACGCAGCTATAATGTGTCCTACCACAATTATGCAGATGACACTCAGATCTACGTGTCACTGACGGCAGGAGAACACGGGCCTGTAGATACACTGTGTCGCTGCATCGAACAAATCAGCGTGTGGATGCAAAACAATTTCTTCCAGCTAAACTCAGACAAAACTGAAATCATTGTCTGTGGCCCACAGAAACAAAGAGAAAGTGTTATCAGTCACCTTGAGACTCTCTCTCTAAAACCTAACTATCAAGTTAGAAATCTCGGGGTAATATTGGACTCAGACCTGAACTTTAACAGCCACATTAAATCAGTAACATCAGCAGCTTTTTACCATCTAAAAAACATTGCCAGAATCAAAGGAATAGTGTCTAAAGCAGACTTAGAGAGACTGATCCATGCGTTTGTCTCCAGCAGGTTAGACTGCTGTAAAGCTCTGAATGGTCCAGGACCAGAATGCATCAGGGACCTCCTGACCCAGTATGAACCTTCCAGACCCCTCAGCTCATCTGGATCCGGTCTTCTGTCAGTTCCCAGAGTCAGAACCAGACATGGAGGAGCTGCATTCAGCTTCTATGCTCCACATGTCTGGAACAAACTCCCAGAAAGCCTCAGATCAGCTGAAACACTCAGTGTATTAAAGTCCATTAAAGCTCCAAATCTGAAGCTGGAGTTTCAAAACTTAATCACATTTTAACTCCTGATTTTATCTGATTTTCTTATTTCTTTCTTTTTTGTATAAAATTTTAATCGTGCTTTTTATTTCTACTGTTTTAATGTCTCTGTAAAGCACTTTGAATCACCTTGTAGTTGAATTGTTGCTGTACAGATAAACCTGCCTTATGCTCCTAACATCTGGAACAGTCTTCCAGAAGATGTCAGACAGACTTCAGCTCTGACAATGTTTAAATCCAGGCTGAAAACAGTTCTGTTTAGCTGTGCATATGACACATGAAAGTATTTAATATGCACTCTTTGCTTTTAATTTAATTAATTAATTTTTTGGAATGATTTTATTTGGCTTCTTGTGATTTTATGTAGCTGTAAAGCACTTTGAGTTGTGCTCTACAAATAAAATTGCCTTGCCTATAACCACGATAACAGGTATAACATGTATAATGTAAGACATCATGGAGGTTGAGTACACTAAACAGAGAATGTGAACACTTCATCCAGCTCGACATGCGACTCATTTTGCAGACATAAAGGTTAGAAGAACGATCGTGTTTTTTCCTGTTGCTCTGTGGAAGGGTTCAGAGCTTTAAATGCATCCACTGCACCCGGCTGACCGATGCAGTCGTGAAACGTAACCGATCTTTATCTTTAGGGGTGAATGTGTCGCTGCAACCTGCTGAATTATGTAAAAACTATTCAATTCACAACCCCGTTATTTTTAACATAATATCTGTAACTGCTGCTACTCACTATTGGCCCGTGAAAAAAATGTTTGCAAAGCCATTTAAACCTTTTTAGGTCTATTAAAAAAGATTTAAACTTCTCAAGTAGCCTCAGAAGTTAGTCTTGTATTGTATTATTAATATTTTCAGCTGTATGAATGATAATCAGTTAAAATAAAACAGGAAAAGGTAGAAAACATAGTTTCAGATAAACATAAAGCAATGAACGAAGTTATTTAAATGGTCTGAATTTGACCCAGATGGCATCTATGATGTCCCAGGTTTCTGACTTCATACAAACTTTAACTTTAGGCCCAACGCAGGGCATCCCTCAGGCACCCCAGCCCCAAAATAAATAGGTTTACGGGCTTTTCTCTGTCAGTGACTGATGCGAAAGTGTCCATGCCAGTTGACAGGAGGTCAGACTGATATGCCAGCCTGCACACAGCTGCGTGTTTCTGTATTTAAAAGCCGTTAATTTGTTAGGCTTCTCCCTGCCGACCGTGTTAGAACAGCTGATAAAAGCATCTTCTCTTTGGGTTTGTAACTACGTGGCTCGTCTGCCTGGCCTGTTTCTCACCAAAGTCTTCCTCTTTCTGCATCGCGTCCTGGAAACACAACACCCAAACACAGAATTCAGGGATTTAAGAGAATTTGCACATACACCAATCTTTTCATAGTTTTCTTTCAGGTACGAACAGAATTTACGAGTGATCCAGAGCTGTCGTAGGAGTTTCCTAAAACAGTCCGCTGTTATTCCAATCAAGTTTGCTTGACTAATGGATTGTACATTTAATTACTTTGAAGCAAACATAAATAAATATATACATTATACCCCATAATAATGCTGACATTATTCTGTTTGACTTAAATTATGCACTAATTGAAGGTTAATCTGACTCTGTATATAACAAGGTCAATGGGAAGTGTAACCAGCGGCTGTCTTGCTACTTTTGGATGCCTTAGCGCGTCAGGCTCTTGGAAGAGAGCGTGTGTTCCGAGACCGTGTAGACACACAAATGGCCGATATCGTGATTTAGATCACCAAGGACTGTGCTGCTGCAAATATGCAGCTTGCTGGAGCCACGACTCCAGAGAGAAACACGCCGATCAAACCTAGTTCCACCACACGTCCAGGTCCTCACCACCCTTGGATACATCAGATTCCCATACACCGCTGTCCAACAAGTACAAATTAAGAGGGACTCCATACAGCGGGGGGCAAACTGCTCTATAGCCCAGGGAAGGCATGCCAGATTTGCACAATATTGCCATGAACGAGGGTCTCCTACTACCTGAACCAGCCCAGGCAGACCAGAAGGTGCCAGAAGACCCCCCTCATGGACCGCCCCATCGAAATGCCATCAAGATGAGAAACAACTGATTGCACGGCTTTAGTTGCAGTCATCGAGCGCCTGCCCATGGCGAGACATTTTTTTTTTTTAAAGCTATTTTCATATCAAACCATTTCTTCTTTATTTCCGTAACATTACGAACTACAGGTGACACAGAATTATCAGCACTCGTAATAACTTCCCATTTCTTGGCTTTAGCAGGTCCCGTAATTCCACTGCTGACACTGCTAAAAATAACAGATTTTCCTTTCTGGATCTCTGAAAGCAGAACTTCAGTCTCAGAGCCCCTAAAGTTGTTCTTTCTGGATCTCTGAAAGCAGAACTTCAGTCTCAGAGTTCCTAAAGTTGTTCTTTCTGGATCTCTGATAGCAGAACTTCAGTCTCAGAGCTCCTAAAGTTGTTCTTTCTGGATCTCTGAAAGCGGAACTTCAGTCTCAGAGCTCCTAAAGTTGTTCTTTCTGGATCTCTGAAAGCAGAACTTCAGTCTCAGAGCCCCTAAAGTTGTTCTTTCTGGATCTCTGAAAGCGGACCTTCAGTCTCAGAGTCCCTAAAGTTGTTCTTTCTGGATCTCTGAAAGCAGAACTTCAGTCTCAGAGCCCCTAAAGTTGTTCTTTCTGGATCTCTGATAGCAGAACTTCAGTCTCAGAGCTCCTAAAGTTGTTCTTTCTGGATCTCTGAAAGCGGAACTTCAGTCTCAGAGCCCCTAAAGTTGTTCTTTCTGGATCTCTGAAAGCGGAACTTCAGTCTCAGAGTCCCTAAAGTTGTTCTTTCTGGATCTCTGAAAGCGGAACTTCGGTGTCAGAGTCCCTAAAGTTGTTCTTTCTGGATCTCTGAAAGCAGAACTTCAGTCTCAGAGCCCCTAAAGTTGTTCTTTTTGCACCTTAATGCCATTCTCATGACTCAACACTTCCTGGCACAGGAGAGAGGAAGCACAGCCTTATATGGTATCATTTTGGGCGTTTTCAATTCAATTCAATTCAATTCAGTTTTATTTATATAGCACCAAATACAACAAATTTCATCTCAAGGCACTTAGATAATAAAGTCCAATTCAAGCCAATTGGAATTCAATTCATTGTAATCATAATTATTTTCAAAATAATCCAATTCATTCATATAGAGCGTGGAGTATGCAAATCTGCTATCCTCGTGCACGTGCCCTTAAATACGCACGGGTGATATTCATCATTTACGCAGGTCGTTTACACACTTTTTCCGAAGTTAAGAGCGCTTGTTGAATCTGACGTGGCGTGTTCGTACGAAAAAAGTGAGAAATTTAGAATAAAAGCAGGAAAATGTTCTTGCATGAGGCCCAATGTTCCAGAGAAAATAAATGTTTCTACATTTTGATCAAAAATATGCAGCTGTAGAGAAAAACTGTGGGCGCTGAGAAAGAAAACCAGAAAATAATATTTACACTCAAGCTCTGATAATTCCATCAATGAGGATTTTTCAGATGAATCGTTTCTACATTGAACATTAAACAAAGAACTGAGGATAAATCATCTTCATCTGACAAAAACATAAAGTGCGGTTGTGTTTGCACAGAAATCCCACAAATAATAAAAGACCAATGGTTCTTTTTTTTAATTTGTGTTGACATTAAATTTCAGCCTGCTTGAGGACGAACAATTACCGTAACAGCGCCATACGCTGGCCTAACGCCATCATCAGAGGGGGGTAGTAACGAGTTACTTGAGTTTTTGAAAACATTATACTTCTAGGAGTAGTTTTAAATCTCTATACTTTTTCCTTTTCCTTGAGTAGATGTGTGCAGCAGAAACTGTCCTCTTACTCCGCTACATTAGGCTACAATGAGCTGGTTACTTTTCTTCTTACCTCTTTGGTATTCTACGCCTCATTATTTTTATCCCCCCGCGTACGCCTCATTTTAATGTTTTATTCTGACAGAGAGAGAGACTTCCGCCAAAGGCTCTACCACCTGACTGTGTTCCACCAATCAGACGCAGCCGTGCAGTCTGGTCACGTGACCGTACTCAATCTCAGCGGCGGGACGGGTTAGCTTTAGCATTAGCAGTCGTAGCAAACAAACAAAGAAACAGATGAAAAATGTCAGAACCAACGGTGGGAAATGAAGACGCAGACGAGGCCTCATACTGAAAGCATGTTTACCTTACAAAGAGTGAGAAACAGCAGCTACATTATGTGTCTTCTGTGTCAACCAAAACAAACGCACATTTCAGCAGAAACTCAACATCTAACTTGAGGAAACATGTAGCGCTAAGTTTCCTAAACTCGTTTTTCCCCCCATGGATAGGTGAATGTTTGGTTTTTAGGTTACATATGGGTTACATATGTTTTAAACATTTCCTAAGTCTCTTTTATTTTTTATTGAAGTTCTTGAATTTACCTGGATTATTTTAATTTAAGCTATTTTGTAATTAATAAATTCATTTTAATTTATTTGATCAATTGGATGAACTCTAATTGGCCTAAAGATGATTATTTAGTATCTTTGTCTGTCTGATTGAATGCTTGTGTTAACAAATAAATCAGACGTAACTCAACAGTTACTCAGTACTTGAGTAGTTTTTTCACCGAGCACTTTTTTACTCTTACTCAAGTAATTATTTGGATGAATCCTTTTTACTTTTACTTGAGTCATATTATTCTGAAGTAACAGTACTTTTACTTGAGTACAATTTTTTTTAAATTTTCATCGTCAAGCTTCGTATCGAGGTCTTTAGACATCGGTGATGGAAAATCCAACGTCCCACTCCCCAATGAAAATCTGTTAGAGTGGATGCTATGTGACATGATATAGTTGGAAACTAAATGAACCATGTTGACAATTCTATCTGATATCAGAAGTTAGATCTTCTTTAAGCAGCAAATAAAGACTCAACAGTGCACACAGTACAAAACACCTTCTGCATCAGGCTTAAATGCTCCATCATGCTTCTCTGCATGTTCTGAAAGAATATCCCCAAAGCACCTTTCATGGAATGAACGCCATGTTGCTTGTTGTTCAGATCTTATTTGTTTAATCAGAATTAAACGCGTTATTCAGATTAATCTCACAGACAGACACAGATACAGATTTGCACCCAGCTCGGCCAATCAGACAGTTCGCTTAATGCTACAGCACACCTTTAATCTATCCAACTGCTTCATAGCTTCTTCCATCTGCACCAACTCAGACCATCACAGAAGACCGAGAGATTCCAGAATAACTCGTATCCGTACATTTCTCTGGATAGGATGCAACTTCCATCCTAAACTCACAAACACCTGAACCTGAACCCAAAGCAGGAGCTGTGACAGCGTCCACAAGCACTATAATTATCAACCATCTAACAGTAGTTTAGTTTTTTTTACACAAAAGTCAAGAAAGAACACGTAAAACCAAAACACTAGGCAACAATTTCTCGAGTTCCTGAGTTTCCACCGTCAATCTGGGGCTGAAATCTCCTGATTGGGCTGAATGTTGGTAGTTCCCCAGCAGCTTTAGCATAAACTATGTCACATGATGATTTTTTCGGTCTGCACTTCAGTGCACGCAGTGATACGAATTTAATTTATTATTTAATCATTTTTATCATTTAATAAATAATATAAAATTATCATTTAATAATAATGAAATAATAATCATTATTGTTAATAATAATATTATTATTAAAATTATAATCTATTTTAATATATTAAAACAATGTCATATTTGATAAAATTATATAAAAATATTCAAAATATATTTTATACATGGCGCTAGCCGGACTAGCTGGAGAGAAAATAGCACCAAGAGATTGTGAGCTCTGACTTTTTCCTGGAGAACCATTTTGTGATGCAAATGTATTACTCTGTTGAACGCATATTGTTCTGAGAAGCAAAACGCTTTATTTTTTAAACCCCAGCCAACTAGCCGGACTAGCTTCATCAACACCAAAACGAGGCTGGAACTCTGCTCACCTGAACCTGAACCCAAAGCAGGAGCTGTGACAGCGTCCACAAGCACTATAATTATCAATCATCTAACAGTAGTTTAGTTTTTTTTACACAAAAGTCAAGAAAGAACACGTAAAACCAAAACACTAGGCAACAATTTCTCAATTTCCTTAGTTTCTACCGTCAATCTGGGGCTGAAATCTCCTGATTGGGCTGAATGTTGGTAGTTCCCCAGCAGCTTTAGCTTAAACTATGTTTCACATGATGATTTATCAGGTGCAGGACATCTGAGCACATGATGTCCGAGGCCCTGGATGGATGAATAGGCATCTTTGGAGACAACAAGATGTGAGGTGGGTTTGCTTATAGGTGGCAGATCAGCCGGACACGACCTCACAAACACAGAAAGGAAGAAACTGCACGACAGAAAATCCAACGCAGAACATATTTATGCTTTGCAGAATGAATCCAGCCCCGCTTTTAATGACCCAAATCTGACAATGTCCCTTTAAAAACAAGGAAGGGAGGACAAAGACTTTCAGAGAAGGAAACGATTCAGCGAGAGAAATGAATCCCACCTGCAGCGTTTCTGGATAAAAACATTCACATTTAAGGGGAAAGAAGAAGAAGAAAGAGACTCCTTTCCTCTCAGGATGCCTGTTGACATCTCAAAGCCAGGCCACCCACTAGTGGTCGCAGTTTCACCTGATAAAATCCTGACTGGACTCAAAGAGGCTTAATTTCACTCAGAGGACTCATGAGCAATAACTCACTCAACCCAAAGACAACTTTGACAAGTTTCCCCCTAAACTCCACATTTCTCCTTTTTCCCAAAACAATCAGAATCTCCATTAAACAGATTAAACTTTGTTATTCATCACAAACCAAGCCCGTTTCATGCCTCTTACCTGAAGAACACTACTGTTTCCCATAAATAGATCCCCAGCGCGTTCAGTCGGCACATTTTTGCCAGTCTCATTTTGTTTGGAGGGGGTGTGGAGGTGTTGCTTTAGGGGGGAGGGGTGGGGGTCTCACACTCTCGAGTAGATGAACTCCCCCTCTGGAAAAATGAAAATTTTTCAGAGGTGGAAAAGGAGAAGGAAGAGGATAAGAGGGGAGGGGGGGTTGTGGTTGTGGTTTGTGACCTCCAAGGTGAGCCGAAAATGTCCCGTGTTGTGTGGGGGCTGGTGGGGGTCTCAGATCCCGTGTGCGCCGGTGCCGAGCCGCCGGGTGCTCATGACTTCTCTCCCCGTGAAATCATGCTCGTGTGTCCGCTCTCACACCTCCAGAGCCGTCGGGATGGAGCAGGGGCAAAAATCCACTAAATCCACGCCGAAAATGTGTCCAGGACCACGGACAGAGGCAGAGCGGGACTGCGGGCAGGAGGCGCGTCCAGGTTGTGTTGTTTAGGGGGGACAAAAGGGGGGACCGGAGGGGAGGGAGGGGGTCTCGGGTCTCAGAGGAGAGCTCACAGGCTGTTGACTGACACACAATTACACCCAAATGACTCTGAGGTCCGGTCCGTGCGTTCCGCGGCAGGTGAACTGAGACATATTCCTTCAGAAAAAAGAAAGAGAGAGAGAGATAACGGGCTGTTTGGCTGCGGGAAACCTGGGATCTGAGTGTCTCCAGAGGACTGAGAACAACTGTGCATGTGTGTTGTAATCCCCGGATTCGGTCAGAGAGCAGGAGCACACGGAGAGTTTCCTCTTGGGTCCGCGGGGCGGCTCACACGCATCCCCGGGGCAGCAGGCGCGGCGCGCTGGGTCCGTGCGTATCGGCTGTTGCGGGAGTCCCGGCGCTGCTGCTGCTGCTCAGAGAGGGAGGTCTGCAGGTAGAGCCGGTCTGCCTCCTCTTCTTCCTCTCCCTCTCCTTCTTCACCTCCTCCTCTTGCTGCTGCTTCCCCCTCTTCCTCTCGCACTTGTCTCCCAGGGGCGCGTAGTTGTAGTAGTAGTAGTAGTTGGCGCTGCAGCAGCACGGCTCAGCTACTCCCATTGTCTGGTGGTGCTTTAAGTTGGAGACGCACCGGTGCCCGCCGCCGCTGCGCTCTGCGTCCGCTCCCCCCGCCGCGCCGGTCCCGCTCCGCAGAAAAACCCAACGCGCTCCTCCTGGAGTGATGACAGGGTTAAAACCGCGCGCAGACCTGCGTGCCGGACCGATGTGGACCCTCTGCCATGACACTGGCCTCTGCTGGGCGCGCACACTCACTCACACGCACGCACTGATGCACAGACAGCGGGGCCAGCCGTGGTGCGCTCCGACACTATTTTCCTGCTGCAGTCATTTACCAAACTCCAAAATACGCACCTCGCAGCGCTTGGACACGCCCACAGGACGCTGCCATTGGCCGGCGCGGTGCTGAAGCTGGCAGATGATTGGACGGCGGAGGCGTCACTAAAGGAGCTGAGCACGAGCTCTGCCTCATCCAGAGTTCCCCGAGGAGAAAAATCACTGAACTTAAAGTTGAGTTAAGATTGACCTTCCAGCCCTTTGGTGCTCTTAAAGAGACACGCGGAGTGAGTTTGAGTTTAATTATTTATTTAAAGCCGGGACAATACATATTAATGAACATATACATGTAAATATGCAAGATTATAGCCAATGGCTAATTTCCATCTTTAGTCCCTTCGGCAGATTGAGGGGGGGGGGGGGTGCTGTGCGTTAGTTTGTGTTTTAATCAGGCAGTCCCAAAGTGTTCTGCATGTGACAAACTTATGACTTATATACTGACTTATATGACTTATACTTATGAGAAGTAAAACAGAGAGAAAAAAAGAAAAGTTTTACAGGATATGAATCAAAATATGAAAAAAGGAAGAAAATCAGCAGATAAATCCGTCCAGGAAGCTACAAGAAGACAAAAGTTTAGATTTTTTTCAGCTTTTCGTATCTTTGTGTTTGCGCTACTTAAAGGGACAGTTCGCCTCTTTTGACATGAAGCTGTATAACATCCCATATCAGCAACATCATTTCTGAACATCTTCTTACCCCCTGCTGCGTCCTGTGAGCAGAGTTCCAGCCTCGTTTTGGTGTTGATGAAGGTAGTCCGGCTAGTTGGCTGGGGTTTAAAAAATAAAGCGTTTTGCTTCTCAGAACAATATGCGTTCAACAGAGTAATACATTTGCATCACAAAATGGTTCTCCAGAAAAAAGTCAGATCTCACAATCTCTTAATAATATAATATTTTATAAAACTATAATATTTTTATATAATTATTTAATATATATAATATATAATTATTCAAAATATATCAAATATATTTTATACGTGGCGCTAGCCGGAGAGAAAATAGGGCCAAGATATTGTGAGGTCTGACTTTTTCCTGGAGAACCATTTTGTGATGCAAATGTATTACTCTGTTGAACGCATATTGTTTTGAGAAGCAAAACGCTTTATTTTTTAAACCCCAGCCAACTAGCCGGACTACCTTCATCAACACCAAAACGAGGCTGGAACTCTGCTCACAGGACGCAGCAGGGGGTAAGAAGATGTTCAGAAATGATGTTGCTGATATGGGATGTTACACAGCTTCATGTCAGAAGAGGCGAACTGTCCCTTTAAAGAGGCGAACTGTCCCTTTAAAGAGGCGAACTGTCCCTTTAAAGAGGTAAACTGTCCCTTTAAAGAGGAGAACTGTCCCTTTAAAGAGGTAAACTGTCCCTTTAAGAGGCAAACTGTCCCTTTAACATGCAGAATTAGTTCAGGTGATCACGCTCAGGACGAAGCTTCGGTGATGTCACATGTATGTTTATGATTTAATCCTGTGAGACAGCTGCTGCCACCTGAAGTGACATTAACACAAATAAGCTGCGCTGCACTCTGAGGATAAATTAAGTTCAAAACATCCTGAGAAAACTTAATGGACCCATCAAGCCAAGTTGTCTAAGTGTGAGGTGGCAGAGCAGTTTTTAGGGGAGTTCCAGTGAATGTGGGAGAGGAAATGTTCCATTATTTATCAGAGGAATCACTCTGAGGTGCCTGAGTAGCTGTTATATTAGTCCTGGCTGTGTATTTACTGTGGTTTGGACATATGAAACGGCATCATGTGATTATCTTGGCACATACAGCCATTGTCCTGGAGACAGACGGGAGTTTAGAAACTTGGAAGCATCGCCTCGATGCCTTAAAGAGTTAAAAAGGACATTTCCAGGTCTTCACAAATCATTTCATGCTTAGATTTCCCTTTTCAGATAGTAACGTAACTGCAGTTTGTGTGACATGAAAGAGTCAGAAAAGAGATTTTATTAAACGCTCCAGACTTCCATCTCACGGTGAGCCTTCCAGGTTTTATAAAACATGTTTTAACGTGTTTGTTTTCCACCCAAACACGGCTTTTTACCTCAGATTAACACTCCTTTTCTCCACAGTCACTGATTAACACATCAGCTGCAGAGCAGAGGATGAGTGTCGGGTCCGAGGGCTCGTCGAACTGTGGAGGGGTCCGGGGGTCCGGGGGTCCGGACCCTGCTTACACTGAGCCAGTCCTGACTGGTTGGGTTAGCTGTAAACTGTGCACGGTTAGGTTTCAGTGTGAATAAAGTAGAGCAGGGCGAGTTAACTCGTTATTATTGTGTTAACTATTAAAGAGAAAATAGGGTGTTATGTGCTTTGGGCACATTAGTAATTATTTTGGTAATTCATTTGGTTACGTTCATTTGTGGCGCTGTGGGTCCGCCTATAAATAGGCTGGGTTTCGACATGTTAGGGACTTCCACTCGCTTCCGCTCGCTCCATCACCAACGGGAACGCGCCGTGATGCGGTGCGCGCTCGTCCAGGCGCTGTAGGCCGCAGCTGACGTCTCCAGCCTGCCATGCGGTTAGTCTTTGTTTGTTGGTTTTCTCGTTGTGATTTTGGCCTGGTGCGACCGGTTGTCCTGGTTTCGATCTTTCTTTTGCATTAAGTTCTTTTTTGCTTTAGTCCGGTACTAGTAGGGGCTTCGACGGCCCTGTGTTGGCCCCCTGCTGTCCCGTTTTGTTCTGTTTGATCGGCTCACCAGGTCCAACTTTCTGTAAAGACTTTTGGGGTTTCGTTTTTCGTTTTTCTTTTTTCTGGGACACGGGAAAACTGAGGTCTGACTTTTTCCTGGAGAACGATTTTGTGATGCAAATGTATTACTCTTTTGAACGCATATTGTTCTGAGAAGCAAAACGCTTTATTTTTTAAACCCCAGCCAACTAGCCGGACTACCTTCATCAGCACCAAAACGAGGCTGGAACTCTGCTCACAGGACGCAGCAGGGGGTAAGAAGATGTTCAGAAATGATGTTGCTGATATGGGATGTTACACAGCTTCATGTTAAAAGAGGCGAACTGTCCCTTTAATACAACTCAGGGTCACAGCGGGGGGTTGGGGGGTGGAGCCTATCCCAGCTGTCATTGGGCCAGAGGCAGGGAACCCCTGGGCAGGTCGTCACACAGCCATCCAGGCTCCCTCCTGGGGACACTTCAGAGTCACCATCTAACCTGACCTGCATATTCCTGGGGGAGGGAGAACATGAAAAAACTCCTCACAGAAAGACCCCAGCTGGGATTTGAACCAGCAACCCTGTTGCTGTGCGTTAATGGCGCTAACCACCACTTTAAGACACCTGAATGTCATCTGCATATTCAGAGTTTTGACTGGTTTTACCCATAATCCCCTGCTGTAGGCTGGCTGAGTGGCACTTTGTAGTGTTACCGTTTATCTGGGATCATAAAATATAAACCATAGCTCTGGAATCCTGGTAACATCCTCTGTGATGCTGCTGTACCGCTGGGTTTTTCAGCAGGCAGAAGTACGCATCCCCTCCTCCTCCTCCCCCTCCTCCTCCTCCTCCTCCTCCTCCTCCTCCTCCTCCTCCTCCTCCTCCTCCTCCTCCTCAGGACCGTTTTGTCCGAAGTGTCCGCTGGAACGTGACTCTGATTCTGATGCCCGCAGGCAACGGAGGAATCTCAAGGCTGAGTGATACTGGCACTGAAGCCCGATCACGCTCGCATGCACACACACACACACACACACACACACACACACACACACAGAGGCAGGGCTGCTGAATATGGATATGATGTCTTCATTAGTGTAAAGGAATAGCTGCTGCTTCCCTCAGACTGAGCCCTCACAGTAAATAATGGAAATGCAGAATCTGAGATGTCGCTGCAGATTAAAGCAGCTCAGAACTGTAAAAACCTACAATAGATTCATACCGGGGCCTTTAATAACTGTAAAAACCTACAATAAATTCATACCGGGGCCTTTAATAACTGTAAAAACCTACAATAGATTCATACCGGGGCCTTTAATAACTGTAAAAACCTACAATAGATTCATACCAGGGCCTTTAATAACTGTAAAAACCTACAATAAATTCATACCGGGGCCTTTAATAACTGTAAAAACCTACAATAGATTCATACCGGGGCCTTTAATAACTGTAAAAACCTACGATAGATTCATACCGGGGCCTTTAATAACTGTAAAAAACTATCATTTACATCTACTATCATTACTATCAAATTATCATTTACACTGCATTCTGTAAATGTTCATGAAGTAGGGGTATTTTACCAATAATTATAATAATAATTATATTTTACAGGGTATTTTACGCCTGCTGTAACAGGGTACACGGATAATTATAATAAATACCAAATGGAGACATTTTAAATCCAGGTTAAAAACATTTCTGTTCTCATGTGTCTATGCATGAAATCTGCACGATATCTTTGAACTTATCTGGACTGTTGCTGATTTTTAAATTCATTTAAATTATTCTATTTGTTTCTCTTTATATTCTTTTATGTATTTTTAATGCTTCTTCCACTCCCTGCTGCAATGCTTTTATTTTATGTGAAGCACTTTGAACTGTTTTGTACATGAAATGTGCTACAAATACATTTGATTTGATAATAATGATAGTTTCCTATAAGGTTTCTGTCTTTTTTTAAGAAAGACCTAAACCGGACTTCATGGGAGTCCAAATTCGAGCATCTTGTCTCCAGTTGTTGCTACTCCAACCATATACGAAGTGGAGAGGTCCATTCACTTCCTGTGGTGTGAGTTGTGTGTAATAACACAGTGAGAGTGGAACTCTTATGAGTCGGACAAGGAGAGACGCTGCATTCATGAGTAATCCTACAACGTCTTCATACTTTTAACACTTTAGGACTTTATGTTCACATATACTGTATATAAAGTCTTCTCTTACTTTCATGCTGACAATGTGATCTTATCAGTCTTCATTAGCTTTTTAGTAGGGCTGGGCAACGATTAAAATGTTTAATCTAATTAATCACATGATTTCCCTGATTAATCACGATTAATCACATTTGTACGCAGAATCCAAAAATGAATCCAAAAGTAGTGTATAGCTTTTAGCATTTAGCTTTATTTTAAATGTGCTGCCATATGAATAAAAGTGCCATAACATTTGTTGTGCAAACACACTTTTAACATCAGCATCTTTCTGTAGTTTTTATGTAGAAGCCTCGCTCCACTGTCTGTTTCCTTGAATGACTTGCTGCTATCAGTTGTGTGTTTTGCCTTTAATGTTTGTTCATGTTTGGTGGATCCACCGATTAATTTCTTTTCCTGTTCCACAGCAGACAGCAACAGACTTTTACAATAATAAAAGCCTGTGAGCTACAGACTTTTACAATAATAAAATAGATAATAAAACAGCGGTGGTCCGTGGCGTAGTGGGCTGCTGCATGTTGTTCCCCCTCTCTCTGAACTTTCCTATCCGTTAAAGGCACAAAAGCCCCAAAAATATATTTTTTTTAAAGTTTTTCTTTTAAATAAATAAATAAAACCTGCGTTAATGCGCCATAAAATATTTATCGGCATTAAATAATTACAGAGTTAACGCGATAATAACGAGTTAACTCGCCCAGCCCTTCTTTTTAGCTAACTGCACCACCACAGCCTGCATGGCAGCTTAACGTCCAAATAAACCCGACCCCATTCTGGCTCCACCTGCCTGTTTCTGCCTTTCTCTTGCTCAGCCTCTCCCAAAACTTTAAAATCTAAGTCGTGACCAAGCTGAGGGTTTACTATCATTAAACCAGAGATGGCAGCAGTGTTGTTACCTTTTAATTATGTAATCTAATGAGCTACTTTTAAAAGTGAACAGTTAAACCCCTTCCATGCTTCCTGTGTGGACGTGTCCCTGGATATAAACACCCACATTCACAGTTGCACTTTGGTTATAAAGTCAAACAACATTTACCTTTGAATACATCAGTAGTTCTGTGTGATTACACAGCAGATTCTAAGGTTTAGGATGGGAGGCTCTGCTAAAACACACGACCCTCTGCACATAAAACTGAGTGCATTAGAACTTAAAGGGTTCTGATCAGCAGTCTCATGGAGAGATGCTGACTTTACGCTTGCTGTTAGCATCTCCTTCACTACATAAGCAATATCACGTTCCCATTACCCCTCAGCGATGTGTAATCCAGGTGGTCCGACAGGACAACTGCAGCACGACATCCACTGCAGGCAGAAACTCAAACTCTCCGTCTTATTCACGAAGCCAGATCTGCATCTTTTCAGCCTGAAGAGAGAGCCGGTTCCTGCAGGGAAAGGCTCGATCCCAGTATGGTATGGTCTGTTTTTATTTGAACAGGGACAGTCTACAATAAACATTGACCATGAGGAAAGATGCTTTGTACCAGGTTATAGCAGGAAATGCTAATTTCCACCTGTAGTCCCTGGGCAGGTTGGTGTAACAAAAGCTCAGCATTCAACACTGTCATACCCTCTAAGTTAAACTGCAAACTTAGAGACCTGGGCTACAGCATCTCCCTCCTTCACTGGATAATGGACTTTTTGACCAACAGACCCCAGTTTGTTAGGTCAGGACACACCTGCTCCACCACACTCAACACAGGCGTACCACAGGGCTGTGTTCTGAGCCCATTCCTCTTCTCCCTGTTCACCCATGACTGCAGACCTGTACATGGGTCTAACGCCATCATCAAGTTTGCAGATGATACAACGGTGATCGGCCTCATCAGCAACAACGATGAGACAGCCTACAGGGAGGAGGTACAGGATCTGGTGTTCAAACAACAACCTGCACCTCAACACCAGCAAAACAAAAGAACTCATTGTGGACTTCAGGACAAAAAGAGGGAGCACACACGACCCCATTCACATAAATGGGATGGCTGTTGAACGTGTCTCCAGCTTTAAAGGGATAATCCGGAGTAAAATGCACTTTAGATCAATTTACAGGATGTTGGGAGTACATACGTTGAGTTGACATCAAAATCATGTCATTCGGATGTGTTTTGAGAATTTCGATTTGACTGTTTTTAGCCAAAAGTCGTTAGCCTGGAAGTCAGAGGGGCATATCGTTTTGCCGCTACAAAACGCTATTTTTATACCTCTTCTACAGCTCCAAACAACATAACACTTACGTGGTAGTGAGTAGAGGGTCCCTAAAGCCAAACCGAAGTGTCCCGAGGTCTTCATGTGGTCGGATAGAGAGTCCAGAATGAATTTAATCAAGCCAGTACCTTTCCGGAAGTGTTACTGCTGCAGCTACAGACCGTGGTGAAGTTGGTTTGATATTGGATATTCGACAGATATTCACAATAAGGAAATAAGGTGTCTTTTTTTTCAAACCAATATCAAACCAACTTCACCACGGTCTTAGCGGCAGCTGCAGCAGACACATTTCCGGAAAGGTACTGGCTTGATTAAATTCATTCTGGACTCTCTATCCGACCACATGAAGACCTCGGCACACTTCGGTTTGGCTTTAGGGACCCTCTACTCACTACCACGTAAGTGTTATGTTGTTTGGAGCTGTAGAAGAGGTATAAAAATAGTGTTTTGTAGCGGCAAAACGATATGCCCCTCTGACTTCCAGGCTAACGACTTTTGGCTAAAAACAGTCAAATCGAAATTCTCAAAACACATCCGAATGACATGATTTTGATGTCAACTCAACGTATGTACTCCCAACATCCCGTAAATTGATCTAAAGTGCATTTTACTCCGGATTATCCCTTTAAGTTCCTGGGGACCCACATCTCAGAGGACCTCTCCTGGACCACTAACACCTCCAGTCTTGTGAAAAAGGCTCACCAGCGCCTCTTTTTCCTGAGGACAGTGAGGCGACACCACCTGTCTTCAGATGTCCTCAGAAACTTCTACAGATGTGTGATAGAGAGCATCCTGACCAACTGTGTTACTGTGTGGTATGGGAACTGCTCCGTCACAGACAGGAAGTCACTGCAACGGGTGGTGAAAACCGCCCAGCGCATCACCAGGTCTCCACTCCCTGCTATTAAGGACATCCAGAGGAAACTCTGCCTGCGTCGTGCTCGCAGCATCCTCAGGGACTCCTCCCACCCTGCGCACAGACGGTTTGTCCCTCTGCCCTCCGGTAGGCGCCTTCGAAGCCTCCGGAGCAGAACCAGCAGAATGAAGAACAGCTTCTTCCCCAGAGCTGTCTGCCTTCTGAACTCTGCTCCCCAATCTCTCCTCCCAAATCTGTCAATATAGATGTGTATGCAATATATATCTATATAACACATTTGTATATAGATGTATATAATACCACTGCACTTTAATCCGTATATTTATTTGTATTTCATTGCACTGTATTTCATTCATCTGTAATTATTCATCTGTGAAAATGCACTATTTATTTATTACTGCTATTTGCACTTCTGGTGAGATGCCAAAACCTACTTTTCGTTATGCTACATGCTACATGTGTAATGTATATGAGCACATGACCACTTCACCATACATTTTCACATATAAATAACTATCATTTAATTTAATACACAATACAAGTTGTTCCACTTTTTGCATGAATATAATAAATGAAAAATAAAAAACATCTCTCATTTACACACAACATGTTGGTAACAACTGACAGAGACGGGGACTCGAGTCGACTCGAGTCGCTGTTTTCATGACTTGTGACTTGACAAAAAATAAAAGACTCGAGACTCGACTCAGACTTGGAAGTTAAAGACTCGGCACTTGACTTGACTTGAGACACGATGACTTGAACGACTTGAGTGTTATTCAGTTCATGTTTTCAGTTTGAATATAAAATTAATAAATTAATTAAAATAACATTGATTACCCGGTAGGAGCGCAGGCTGAGAACAGCGTCCTGATTGGATCCCTACCCTGTCCATCAGCCATGCCCTCTCTGCATACCTTAGTGTTTATTGGAGAGAATAAACTCATATCAGATGTGCATCAACATGTCAGCGGGACAGAGAGTCGTTGTCTTCGGCTTTCATAATCACCATTTTGACGGCAAAAGACGAACAGCTCAGTGCAAGACATGCAGCATCAACATCTCAGACAGCCAGGCGACAACTTCCAACTTTGTTCGTCATCTGAAGATCCATTCTGACCAGGAAGTGCTCGTCATATTAGCTAATATTATCCTGTTAGCCTAGCCGGTAGTTAGCTAACGTTAGCTTGATATGATACGGGGTGGACAGGTTGGACACATTGGCCAATGATGTTTACTGACAGTTACTTATATCTTTGTGTTTTCACTTTATTAAGATCAGATTCTGCAGGTAAAACTGCAATAATAAGCTGACTTGCCCAAGAAAAAAGACTTGAGACTTGCACATGTGTGACTTGGTCCCATCTCTAACAACTGATTCCAGGGAAAAGACACAGAATATGACGGCAGACAGAATAAAATCGTGTCAGTGATGGAGTGAACTCAAACTGGACAGAAGCTTTCTTTCTAGAAGTGGTGACATGATATTAAAGGGACAGTTCGCCTCTTCTGACATGAAGCTGTGTAACATCCCATATCAGCAGCATCATTTCTGAACATCTTCTTACCCCCTGCTGCGTCCTGTGAGCAGAGTTCCAGCCTCGTTTTGGTGCTGATGAAGGTAGTCCGGCTAGTTGGCTGGGGTTTAAAAAATAAAGCGTTTTGCTTCTCAGAACAATATGCGTTCAACAGAGTAATACATTTGCATCACAAAATGGTTCTCCAGGAAAAAGTCAGACCTCACAATCTCTTGGCCCTATTTTCTCTCCCTTCATATCACGGATCAATATGGGATGTCATACAGCTTCATGTCAAAAGAGGCGAACTATCCCTTTAACTTAACCTGAATGTTGTAAAAATGTAAATTGTCGCTATGTTTCTTTCATGCTTTAATACATTTTAAAATGAGTTGCCTTTATTTTAAACAACAAGGATGCTCTAAAAGGCCTTTTCGGCATCTCCTCATACTGTGTAACAATGAGAATAAAAGAAGGAAACACATGTCAAACCCATATGGACTGAAATATTGAGCCATAATTACAGCTGCTGCAGAGATTTAACATGAAATTGAAATACTTAATAATTCAATACTACACCGACTTGAAAGAATATTAATGTTGAAGATGTTCTTCTTCTGTTTGTTTCTTATAATTATAAATCAATGATTCAGAGGAAGATGAAATGCAAACTGATAAACCTGCTGATTGGATTTAATCCTTTAAACTTACATCATTTTGTCTTTTTGTGCTGCGTGAATGAAAACAGAGAACAAAGTGTCTCGTTTTTCTAGCCCTCGTGCTACTGCTAAGCCCACATTTCCATCAAACTGAACATCTAATAAAAGTTTAAATGTTTTTTCTTTTTTATGATCATTATTTTCTACAGAAATGCACTCTGGCTTTGCAACCGCTCAATTCTCTTTTTATTATTCAGTGGAAAGCGAAAAGTGGAATTCAATGCTTGATGAATATTTAAACCTTTAAACAGCCATTATAGCTCTTTATGTAAATGCAAAGCAAAGTGCTGTGGTGGTTATTTACAGTCACAGCAGGTTGCAATGGGCTCCAGTCCATGTTTGGAGAGTGTCGGCCTGCCTGACCCTTCACTGCAGGAGATGGTGAGTGTAAGATGCTTCCAGATAAATCAGCAAGTGTGTGGCTGGAGGTTTGCAGGTTCAAATCCCTCATAGGGAAAGATATGGCACAGAAAGGGCCTTTAGGCTGCATGAAATCAGCAGTCTGGCACAGGTTTACAAATGAATGTAAGTCATCCAAAGGTTGTACAAATTTTCAAATGTTTTAACTATACTTTAAGAAAGGAAGAGAAATGTATGTATATATGTATGTATACATATATATATATATATATATATATATATATATATGTACATGTGTATGTATATGTGTATGTGTATGTATTTTTTCCTTTTCTTTTTTTCCAACTGTACTACGTATACACATTTGATGGAGAACTAATGATGTAAATGGCGGCGGCCTTATTATTTATTAAGAACTGAATGGGGGTAATCTATAAGCTTGTCTTCTTCCCACTCCTTTCCAAGATTATTTGAATTTAAGTTGTATAAATGTACTTCTAAAATACTACGAATAAGTTCAGTTTGTGTATTGTACAAAAATTGTAATGTACTGTATATTATTTTTGCTTGGAATAAAATAAAATAAACTAAACTAAACTAAACTTTCCTAAAAAATAATCAGATGAGAAATGAATTGGGATGCTGTTTTAAATAATAATAAACTAAAACTATTTGTAGATCATTAAAAGATGACATTTAACTGAAAATAGTACAATTAAATGAAAATGTTAATATTATATCTGTATCTGTAGGTAGGGTCTGTAGGAAGGGAACTTCAGCCTCTTGACTTTGACTGCAGAGTTATGCTGTTGTAATATGTACCTAATGGGGTTGGGCAATTTATACTGAAATAAGCAAGACCTTCACTGAAAAGTTCTTTGTGATGATGGCAGCATACATTCTTCAAAAACCTTTATATACTATTGAACATCAGAGGTGCCCTCACAGACAGAACTTTCCCCCATGCCATGTATACTGAGGCTGGGTCTGGACTGTGTACTGATAACAAGGATGTAGCATCCATGATATTGAAAATAAATCTTGGATTCTGTTTGATCAGACCTGGAATTTGAACTTTTAGTGGATGCAGCGATGAACCTTTCGCCTGCACAGCCTTTCACAGAGTCATGAGCCCGTCCTCACTTTAGATCCTGAAAGACTGATTAAACCTGATCTCATCATGTTTCTATCATGGATGGCAGACATGGAAACATTTGAGTAAAAACAGCTGCAAGCTCGCCAAAGCAAAAAGGACTAGATAGCATTGGGCCACCTACCAATAGCTCACGGTTAGAGGAAACCAGTGTTACCTTCTGGCAGGTTCAGTTAGAGCAGGGAAACGAGATTTCCTCGCTGCAGAGTAGCTGCACAAAAGGTTCACAGCTGAGAGGTGTTTTTCATGTCCAGGAGCTGGAATGGTTCACCGAGAATTCAAATTGAGGAGTCTGACAGCAGCAACCCAAAACCAACTATCCGATGTGTGTTCTGTGTGTATCTGCTTTGTGGGATTCCTTATTCTGGGGCTGTTGTTTAGCAGATCTACTGTTTTTGGTTAAGAGCGATGGTCGGCAGCCGGCATGAGGGACGGATCAATAGTTCCAGTTTCATAATGAAAGCATGTGTCTTTATAGCAGTTATCTCTTACCAAAGGGCACCATGTCCACTCTTACAATCTTCAGTGAGAGGTTTAAGGAAAGTCCCAGAAGAGGCTTGGGCGTTTTTTCCCTATCTGAGCAGATAATCAATATCTGCTATAGGAGGCAGTGCTGCTGCACTCAGTGTCACGGGAGAGCAGAAGATATCTGGGATGGAAATGGCATCGCTGCAGTATGAATCTAACCTACACCCTCAGAAACAGGGGCACAGTACGAGTCCTTTTTTGTCCCCTGAGGTACAGTCTATACTAATGTACCCCCTAGGGTTAATTATTGGACCTAAAGGTACCTATATGTACCTTTTTGAGGGTCCAAAAGGTACATATATGTACTCAAGTGGTAAAAGGTACATATATGTACCTTTTTGAGGGTCCAAAAGGTACATATATGTACATATAGGTACATATATGTACTCAAGTGGGGTCCAAAAGGTACATATATGTACATATAGGTACATATATGTACTCAAGTGGTAAAAGGTACATATATGTACTCAAGTGGGGTCCAGAAGATACATATATGTACTCAAGTGGGGTCCAGAAGGTATATGTACCGTTTTGAGGGTCCAGAAGGTACATATATGTACTCAAGTGGGGTCCAGAAGGTACATATATGTACATATAGGTACATTTATGTACTCAAGTGGGGTCCAGAAGGTACATATATGTACATATAGGTACATTGATGTACTCAAGTGGGGTCCAGAAGGTACATATATGTACATATAGGTACATTGATGTACTCAAGTGGGGTCCAGAAGGTACATATATGTACCGTTTTGAGGGTCCAAAAGGTACATATATGTACTCAAGTGGGGTCCAAAAGGTACATATATGTACTCAAGTGGGGTCCAGAAGATACATATATGTACTCAAGTGGGGTCCAGAAGGTACATATATGTACATATAGGTACATTGATGTACTCAAGTGGGGTCCAGAAGGTACATATATGTACATATAGGTACATTGATGTACTCAAGTGGGGTCCAAAAGGTACATATATGTACTCAAGTGGGGTCCAAAAGGTACATATATGTACTCAAGTGGGGTCCAGAAGATACATATATGTACTCAAGTGGGGTCCAGAAGGTACATATATGTACATATAGGTACATTGATGTACTCAAGTGGGGTCCAGAAGGTACATATATGTACATATATGTACCGTTTTGAGGGTCCAAAAGGTACATATATGTACTCAAGTGGGGTCCAAAAGGTACATATATGTACCGTTTTGAGGGTCCAAAAGGTACATATATGTACTCAAGTGGGGTCCAGAAGGTACATATATGTACCGTTTTGAGGGTCCAAAAGGTACATATATGTACTCAAGTGGGGTCCAGAAGGTACATATATGTACTCAAGTGGGGTCCAGAAGGTACATATATGTACATATAGGTACATTGATGTACTCAAGTGGGGTCCAGAAGGTACATATATGTACATATAGGTACATATATGTACTCAAGTGGGGTCCAGAAGGTACATATATGTACATATAGGTACATTGATGTACTCAAGTGGGGTCCAGAAGGTACATATATGTACCGTTTTGAGGGTCCAAAAGGTACATATATGTACCGTTTTGAGGGTCCAAAAGGTACATATATGTACCTTTTGAGGGTCCAAAAGGTACATATATGTACTCAAGTGGGGTCCAGAAGGTACATATATGTACATATAGGTACATTGATGTACTCAAGTGGGGTCCAGAAGGTACATATATGTACCGTTTTGAGGGTCCAAAAGGTACATATATGTACTCAAGTGGGGTCCAGAAGGTACATATATGTACTCAAGTGGTAAAAGGTACATATATGTACCTTTTTTCTACATGCTGGGCCTGTACATGCTGCAGTCTGTGTTAGGCTACTTCAGTATAAGGGTACAAAATTGCCACCAGAGGTACAAGATTGGTCTCTGTAGGGTACAAAACTATACCTTCTGAGGGTACTGCCCCAGTGGCAAACCATCGTACCCCTAAAGGTACAATTCTGTACTTTATTTTCTGAGAGTGCATATTCACTGTAAATAATATCAGTGGGATATTCCAGCTATAATTCATGAGCATGAATATCACAGTATTGAATATTTAACATTGCCCTGTTACTGACTTGCTGAGCCCATCTATCAGCAGTTATGTTCACAGTGCATAGATTTACTCTTCATTTCCATATATGTGTGAGTTCCACTGGGAGTCCGCTCATTCCGGTCAGATTCTCTCCAACAGATGAGCGAAACTCCACCCTCTGTTGTCTCTCCCTTCACAAATTTCCTCAAACACACTGAAACATTTGAACTTTTAACACGGGGGGAAGCATGCGAACAAACTGCTCGTCAGACAGTTTGACAGATTCAAGTGAAAACTGTAATTTCATGCACATATTCAATATAATCTTACTGGAAATCTGCTAAAATTAGTCTTTCCCATCGCTGTAGTGAAGTTTTTCCTTTTTGCATTTTCTTATAATGAACATGAGAGGACAGAGCTCCTCCAACAGATTCAGTTATTCACAAAACACTCACACATATATATGCACCAGCTCTGTTGTTTTAAAGTGCTTTATAAATAAAAAAGGAGTAGTAGCACCAATGCAATGGTGATGGCAGAAAAACAGCTACCGGGTTGTGTGTGAATGTATATAGTTTTAATAAGGGTCAAAGATTATTTTGCACATAAAGCTGCATTTTAAAGTGTGCTGATGTGTGTGTGGACACATCGAATAGAAGAATGAAATAGAAAAATACTTTATTTATCCCCCAATGGGGGTAATTCAAATTAGTCAAGTAGCTCAAAAATATTAATATTTACAATGATTGTATATTAACAACAACAATAATAATACCAATTCTACTACAAATACTTCTACTAACTAATAATAATAATAAATTACTAAATAAATAAAGAACAAATAAATAAATAATAATAATAATAATATATATATATTATTCCACTTTGTCTCCTTCTGCATTCTGTTGTGGCTCAAAGGAAAACGTCACAGAGACATTCGTGCTGCTGCTGCAGTTCATCGCTCCTCCTTTTGTACGCTCTGATTGAACCATACCTCAGGAACTTATATAGCTGTTAGATCTGCAGGCTCCGGTCAGATCAGAGATAAAAGGCCTTAAAAAACCAAGAAAAGGAGTTCAGTAACTTCCTTTTAAGCATGAAAGATGTGAAAGATGTGGATGAGTAAGAAGCTACAACTTTCAGTGGAATGAAAACAGATGTAAACTCATGTTCATTAAGAATGTGAATAATAATAATAATGATGAAAAATAGCCAAAATGTGCCCTTTTTTTACCCAAAATGGCCGCCTCCTCCTACATTTTAGAGCATACCTCCAAGAGACTTTTGTTCTTGATTTGAGGCGATCTACATACACACCGCGTTTCAGATCTCTACGATGTACGGTTCGGGCTATCTCACGTTAGGTGGCGCTGTAGAGCAGTTTGGCAAACTCCTGATATTTGCATTGATAGTGTGAGGAACACAGTCATTTTAATGTAGTTTTGCACATTTTCTGAAAACCCAAAGGTCTTTGTGTTCGGTTTAAAGATGAAATATTAAAGTGTCGGCTAAATGAACCTCTGGTCCCTGCTTCCAGCTGTTAGCTGGGCTCGCTGCTCTGCTCGGGTGAATCCGCCCGAGCTTCTGCTCTCCTGTAGATGCTCGCCTGGCATCATCTCACTGTAAACGTCCCCATATCATCTCCTTTTGCATCATCTGACCTCGACCTTGAGTTATGGCATGGCTGCCACTGGCAATCACATTAAGTGGCACATTCCTTTACATCCACACAGGAGGCCACATTTAGCCATTTACTTAATTCAGCCAAACTGATGAATTGTGCTGCTCCGTTCTCTCACATCTCAAACATGTCTCTCTCTTTCTCCCTAAGCCCTTTTTGTATTTAAAACTCATTTCTCCTCATCCCTCCTCCATCTTTCTGCTCGTCTTTGTCTCTTCAGGTTCTTCAGGCCTGCTGTACCCGAGTCAGCCAAACAGGGCAGGTATGTGTTGCCAAACCAGGAACTTAAAACTTAACTTAAAGGATTCAGCTGCTCGAATGCAACGTTAACAGAATTAGATTTGTCTCTTAAAATGCCATTTTTATAATAAATAGGGCTGGGAAACGATTAAAATGTTTAATCTGATTAATCACATGATTTCCCTGATTAATCACGATTAATCGCATTTGTACGCAGAATCCAAAAATGAATCCAAGAGTAGCGTATAGCTTTTAGCATTTAGCTTTATTTTAAATGTGCTGCCATATGAATGAAAGTGCCATAACATTTGTTGTGCAAACACACTTTTAACATCAGCATCTTTCTGTAGTTTTTATGTAGAAGCCTCGCTCCACTGTCTGTTTCCTTGAATGACTTGCTGCTATCAGTTGTGTGTTTTGCCTTTAAGTGATATTTTAGACTGGAACTACTACGCTGAGAAGACAATTCAACTTGGCAGTGTTTACAGATGACTTTGGTTCTGTCCACTCCGCCGTCTGGAAGAACTTTAACATGAAAATGGCCGAGTAAAAGTTCCGTACCCTTCTCCATGTTTGGTGGATCCACCGATTACTTTCTTTTCCTGTTCCACAGCAGACAGCAGCAGACTTTTACAGAATAAAAGCCTGTGAGCAACAGACTTTTACAGAATAAAAGCCTGTGAGCAGCAGACTTTTACAGAATAAAAGCCTGTGAGCGACAGACTTTTACAACAATAAAAGCCTGTGAGCGACAGACTTTTACAGAATAAAAGCCTGTGAGCAACAGACTTTTACAACAATAAAAGCCTGTGAGCGACAGACTTTTACAACAATAAAAGCCTGTGAGCGACAGACTTTTACAACAATAAAAGCCTGTGAGCGACAGACTTTTACAACAATAAAAGCCTGTGAGCGACAGACTTTTACAAAATAAAAGCCTGTGAGCAGCAGACTTTTACAAAATAAAAGCATGTGAGCAACAGACTTTTACAACAATAAAAGCCTGTGAGCGACAGACTTTTACAACAATAAAAGCCTGTGAGCGACAGACTTTTACAGAATAAAAGCCTGTGAGCAACAGACTTTTACAGAATAAAAGCCTGTGAGCAACAGACTTTTACAACAATAAAAGCCTGTGAGCGACAGACTTTTACAAAATAAAAGCCTGTGAGCAGCAGACTTTTACAAAATAAAAGCATGTGAGCAACAGACTTTTACAAAATAAAAGCCTGTGAGCAACAGACTTTTACAAAATAAAAGCCTGTAAGCAGCAGACTTTACAAAATAAAATAAATAATAAAACCTGCGTTAATGCGCAATGAAATATTTACACAAACATGTGGCGCTAAGTTTCCTAAACTCGTTTTTCCCCCCATGGATAGGTGAATGTTTGTTTTTTAGGTTACATACACATTAGGTTACCTGGATGATGTGTGATCCCGTCCCAGAGAGCATCTGCTCTTTGCATTCAGCATCAACAGTCGGCCACCTTCCCTTCACCGTTTCTGCAGCTTTGGAATTCATGTCGATGGCCTTGTAGAAGATCACATCTGGACTTTATCGCTGCCTAAATGAGTGTTATGGCAGAGTGAATCCTATGTTCAGTCAGCAGTTAGCCTTGTTGTCATGTTTCCTTTAGTGTGTTAGACGTGCTTTTGCCTTAAAGGAATGTTGTTGTTCTGTCCTCAGAGCCTGCTGCCGTTCTCCTTCCTCCAGAGGTTTCCCACACCGTTACCACACCATGATTAAACAAGATTTCATTCAGGTTTAGAAAAGACTCTAAAAGTCACATTTATGCTGAAGGCCAATCCATGTTTAAACATTCAAATAAAAATACTTTTGCAGCAAATAATTAGATAAAAAAAAAAATGGAAAAGACATAAGAATGGAGGTGTAGGTGAAAACGGCATAGATCAATTTTTAATTAAAACCATTCATGCACAATTATAGAAACCCATAAAAGTGAAAAATGAAGAAAAGCTGTAATTTACTTTGGTATAAATTCATAATATCTAGAACCAAATGCAGCTAAATATCCACAGTTTCCATCTGCCTCTGGGCTCAAACAGCTGAGTGGCTAAGAATGTCCTAATTAAAGGACAATTACAACAGCCACAGCGGTGTGGTAACGGTGTGGGAAACCTCTGGAGGAAGGAGAACGGCAGCAGGCTCTGAGGACAGAACAACAACATTCCTTTAAGGCAAAAGCACGTCTAACACACTAAAGGAAACATGACAACAAGGCTAACTGCTGACTGAACATAGGATTCACTCTGCCATAACACTCATTTAGGCAGCGAAAAAGTCCAGATGTGATCTTCTACAAGGCCATCGACATGAATTCCAAAGCTGCAGAAACGGTGAAGGGGAGGTGGCCGACTGTTGTTGCTGAATGCAAAGAGCAGACGCTCTCTGGGACGGGATCACACATCATTCAGGTAACCTAATGTGTATGTAACCTAAAAAACAAACATTCACCTATCCATGGGGGGAAAAACGAGTTTAGGAAACTTAGCGCTACATGTTTGTGTAAATATTTCATCGCGCATTAACGCAGGTTTTATTATTTATTTTATTTTGTAAAGTCTGCTGCTTACAGGCTTTTATTTTGTAAAAGTCTGTTGCTCACAGGCTTTTATTCTGTAAAAGTCTGCTGCTTACAGGCTTTTATTTTGTAAAAGTCTGTTGCTCACAGGCTTTTATTCTGTAAAAGTCTGTTGCTGTCTGCTGTGGAACAGGAAAAGAAAGTAATCGGCGGATCCACCAAACATGGAGAAGGGTACGGAACTTTTACTCGGCCATTTTCATGTTAAAGTTCTTCCAGACGGCGGAGTCAACAGAACCAAAGTCATCTGTAAACACTGCCAAGTTGAATTGTCTTCTCAGCGTAGTAGTTCCAGTCTAAAATATCACTTAAAGGCAAAACACACAACTGATAGCAGCAAGTCATTCAAGGAAACAGACAGTGGAGCGAGGCTTCTACATAAAAACTACAGAAAGATGCTGATGTTAAAAGTGTGTTTGCACAACAAATGTTATGGCACTTTCATTCATATGGCAGCACATTTAAAATAAAGCTAAATGCTAAAAGCTATACACTACTTTTGGATTCATTTTTGGATTCTGTGTACAAATGCGATTAATCGTGATTAATCAGGGAAATCATGTGATTAATTAGATTAAACATTTTAATCGTTGCCCAGCCCTGGTCCTGTTTCATTGTTTCCAGCAGAAACGAAGGAATAAAAGCCCCTCTTCAGATCCCTAACCTCGCCCACAGAGAAGCTGGCAGCCACTCAGCAGGACGGCTTCCTTTCTTTGCATCAGTCAAAATCTCCGCTGAGATTAATACCAAAAAGGGTGGCGCCACTTTATTCCTGAGGAGAAAAATGCTGTTGTCAGTCGACCTAATTGCGTTCTCATGGTGCATGAGGGCCCGCTGAGTTATTGAGAGCTCTACCAGGAAAATCATGATGGACGAGCAGCAGGAGGGCCTGACGGAGCACTTCACACTGCTCTGTCAGGGCGGAGGCAGCGGAGGGGCATCCGAACAGGGAGGTGGAGGAAGGCGGCAGCATTAAAGACACACAATCCATACAGATGGAAATGAGGGCGCACGGGGTTGTTGTTGTTATGCCATTTTAATTTGCTAACGGTGTCTAACGGTTGTGTATCACATGATTTAATCACACCACCTGACCCATCTGATGAATGTTTTCTGGCTTCTTCTGCTGCAGTGAAAAATGATAGTAAGATCGAGTCCTATAAATTCTACTGAAATGCAACCTTTGTCTTTCTCTGTTTGGGAGAACAAATGTTCTGGAGCTTCACAGCAAGGCTTCCAGGATCCCCGGCTCAGAATAATGATAAATAATGATGTCATAAAGTAAAAACAGCTTCAGGTGAACAGCTACACATGACATAACACACTGTGTCATTATTTATTAAAGAAAAGATACATCTCAGACTCTGCAGGCCTCAGTTAGCATGTTAAAGGTTAAAGGTCACCCTGAGGTCAGAAACCCAAGAGCTACATCTCAGACTCTGCGGGCCTCAGTTAGCATGTTAAAGGTTAAAGGTCACCCCGAGGTCAGAAACCCAAGAGCTACATCTCAGACTCTGCAGGCCTCAGTTAGCATGTTAAAGGTTAAAGGTCACCCCAAGGTCAGAAACCCAGGAGCTACATCTCAGACTCTGCAGGCCTCAGTTAGCATGTTAAAGGTTAAAGGTCACCCCAAGGTCAGAAACCCAGGAGCTACATCTCAGACTCTGCAGGCCTCAGTTAGCATGTTAAAGGTTAAAGGTCACCCCGAGGTCAGAAACCCAAGAGCTACATCTCAGACTCTGCAGGCCTCAGTTAGCATGTTAAAGGTTAAAGGTCACCCTGAGGTCAGAAACCCAAGAGCTACATCTCAGACTCTGCGGGCCTCAGTTAGCATGTTAAAGGTTAAAGGTCACCCCGAGGTCAGAAACCCAAGAGCTACATCTAAGACTCTGCAGGCCTCAGTTAGCATGTTAAAGGTTAAAGGTCACCCCAAGGTCAGAAACCCAGGAGCTACATCTCAGACTCTGTAGGCCTCAGTTAGCATGTTAAAGGTTAAAGGTCACCCCAAGGTCAGAAACCCAGGAGCTACATCTCAGACTCTGCAGGCCTCAGTTAGCATGTTAAAGGTTAAAGGTCACCCCAAGGTCAGAAACCCAAGAGCTACATCTCAGACTCTGCAGGCCTCAGTTAGCATGTTAAAGGTTAAAGGTCACCCTGAGGTCAGAAACCCAAGAGCTACATCTCAGACTCTGCAGGCCTCAGTTAGCATGTTAAAGGTTAAAGGTCACCCCAAGGTCAGAAACCCAGGAGCTACATCTCAGACTCTGCAGGCCTCAGTTAGCATGTTAAAGGTTAAAGGTCACCCCAAGGTCAGAAACCCAGGAGCTACATCTCAGACTCTGCAGGCCTCAGTTAGCATGTTAAAGGTTAAAGGTCACCCTGAGGTCAGAAACCCAAGAGCTACATCTCAGACTCTGCGGGCCTCAGTTAGCATGTTAAAGGTTAAAGGTCACCCCGAGGTCAGAAACCCAAGAGCTACATCTCAGACTCTGCAGGCCTCAGTTAGCATGTTAAAGGTTAAAGGTCACCCCAAGGTCAGAAACCCAGGAGCTACATCCCAGACTCTGTAGGCCTCAGTTAGCATGTTAAAGGTTAAAGGTCACCCCAAGGTCAGAAACCCAAGAGCTACATCTCAGACTCTGCAGGCCTCAGTTAGCATGTTAAAGGTTAAAGGTCACCCTGAGGTCAGAAACCCAAGAGCTACATCTCAGACTCTGCGGGCCTCAGTTAGCATGTTAAAGGTTAAAGGTCACCCCGAGGTCAGAAACCCAAGAGCTACATCTCAGACTCTGCAGGCCTCAGTTAGCATGTTAAAGGTTAAAGGTCACCCCAAGGTCAGAAACCCAGGAGCTACATCTCAGACTCTGCAGGCCTCAGTTAGCATGTTAAAGGTTAAAGGTCACCCCAAGGTCAGAAACCCAGGAGCTACATCTCAGACTCTGCAGGCCTCAGTTAGCATGTTAAAGGTTAAAGGTCACCCCGAGGTCAGAAACCCAAGAGCTACATCTCAGACTCTGCAGGCCTCAGTTAGCATGTTAAAGGTTAAAGGTCACCCTGAGGTCAGAAACCCAAGAGCTACATCTCAGACTCTGCGGGCCTCAGTTAGCATGTTAAAGGTTAAAGGTCACCCCGAGGTCAGAAACCCAAGAGCTACATCTCAGACTCTGCAGGCCTCAGTTAGCATGTTAAAGGTTAAAGGTCACCCCAAGGTCAGAAACCCAGGAGCTACATCTCAGACTCTGTAGGCCTCAGTTAGCATGTTAAAGGTTAAAGGTCACCCCAAGGTCAGAAACCCAGGAGCTACATCTCAGACTCTGCAGGCCTCAGTTAGCATGTTAAAGGTTAAAGGTCACCCCAAGGTCAGAAACCCAAGAGCTACATCTCAGACTCTGCAGGCCTCAGTTAGCATGTTAAAGGTTAAAGGTCACCCTGAGGTCAGAAACCCAAGAGCTACATCTCAGACTCTGCGGGCCTCAGTTAGCATGTTAAAGGTTAAAGGTCACCCCGAGGTCAGAAACCCAAGAGCTACATCTCAGACTCTGCAGGCCTCAGTTAGCATGTTAAAGGTTAAAGGTCACCCTGAGGTCAGAAACCCAAGAGCTACATCTCAGACTCTGCGGGCCTCAGTTAGCATGTTAAAGGTTAAAGGTCACCCCGAGGTCAGAAACCCAAGAGCTACATCTCAGACTCTGCAGGCCTCAGTTAGCATGTTAAAGGTTAAAGGTCACCCCAAGGTCAGAAACCCAGGAGCTACATCTCAGACTCTGCAGAACTCAGTTAGCATGTTAAAGGTTAAAGGTCACCCCGAGGTCAGAAACCCAAGAGCTACATCTCAGACTCTGCAGGCCTCAGTTAGCATGTTAAAGGTTAAAGGTCACCCTGAGGTCAGAAACCCAAGAGCTACATCTCAGACTCTGCGGGCCTCAGTTAGCATGTTAAAGGTTAAAGGTCACCCTGAGGTCAGAAACCCAAGAGCTACATCTCAGACTCTGCAGGCCTCAGTTAGCATGTTAAAGGTTAAAGGTCACCCCAAGGTCAGAAACCCAGGAGCTACATCTCAGACTCTGTAGGCCTCAGTTAGCATGTTAAAGGTTAAAGGTCACCCCAAGGTCAGAAACCCAGGAGCTACATCTCAGACTCTGCAGGCCTCAGTTAGCATGTTAAAGGTTAAAGGTCACCCCAAGGTCAGAAACCCAAGAGCTACATCTCAGACTCTGCAGGCCTCAGTTAGCATGTTAAAGGTTAAAGGTCACCCTGAGGTCAGAAACCCAAGAGCTACATCTCAGACTCTGCGGGCCTCAGTTAGCATGTTAAAGGTTAAAGGTCACCCCGAGGTCAGAAACCCAAGAGCTACATCTCAGACTCTGCAGGCCTCAGTTAGCATGTTAAAGGTTAAAGGTCACCCCAAGGTCAGAAACCCAGGAGCTACATCTCAGACTCTGCAGGCCTCAGTTAGCATGTTAAAGGTTAAAGGTCACCCCAAGGTCAGAAACCCAGGAGCTACATCTCAGACTCTGCAGGCCTCAGTCAGCATGTTAAAGGTTAAAGGTCACCCCGAGGTCAGAAACCCAAGAGCTACATCTCAGACTCTGCAGGCCTCAGTTAGCATGTTAAAGGTTAAAGGTCACCCTGAGGTCAGAAACCCAAGAGCTACATCTCAGACTCTGCGGGCCTCAGTTAGCATGTTAAAGGTTAAAGGTCACCCCGAGGTCAGAAACCCAAGAGCTACATCTCAGACTCTGCAGGCCTCAGTTAGCATGTTAAAGGTTAAAGGTCACCCCAAGGTCAGAAACCCAGGAGCTACATCTCAGACTCTGCAGAACTCAGTTAGCATGTTAAAGGTTAAAGGTCACCCCAAGGTCAGAAACCCAAAGAGCTACATCTTAGGTTGAGCACAGCTTAGGTTTGCAAAGCTGCATCTGAACAAACCACAAGACTTCTGGAACATTAGGCCTCATGCAAGAACATTTGACTATTTATTATTCTAAATTTCTCACTTTTTTTGTACGAAGCTCTCGTACGAACACGCGACGTCAGATTCAACAAACGCTCGGAAAAAGTGTGAAGACGACCTGCGTAAATGATGAATCCCCCCGTGCGTATTTAAGTGCACGAGGATAGCAGATTTGCATACTCTACGCTCTATATGAATGAATTGGATTATTTTGAAAATAATTATGATTACAATTAATTGAATTCCAATTGGCTTGAATTGGACTTAAGTGCCTTGAGATGACATTTGTTGTATTTGGCGCTCTATAAATTAAACTGAATTGAATTGAATTGAAAACGCCCAAAATGATACCATATAAGGCTTTGCTTCCTCTCTCCTGTGCCAGGAATTGTTGAGTGTTGAGTCATGAGAATGGCATCAAGGCACAAAAAGAACAACTTTAAGGGCTCTGAGACTGAAGTTCTGCTTTCAGAGATCCAAAAAGAACAACTTTAGGGGCTCTGAGACTGAAGTTCTGCTTTCAGAGATCCAGAAAGAACAACTTTAGGGGCTCTGAGACTGAAGTTCTGCTTTCAGAGATCCAAAAAGAACAACTTTAGGGGCTCTGAGACTGAAGTTCTGCTTTCAGAGATCCAGAAAGAACAACTTTAGGGGCTCTGAGACTGAAGTTCTGCTTTCAGAGATCCAGAAAGAACAACTTTAGGGGCTCTGAGACTGAAGTTCTGCTTTCAGAGATCCAGAAAGGAAAATCTGTCATTTTTAGCAGTGTCAGCAGTGGAATTACGGGACCTGCTAAAGCCAAGAAATGGGAAGTTATTACGAGTGCTGATAATTCTGTGTCACCTGTTCGTAATGTTACGGAAATAAAGAAGAAATGGTTTGATATGAAAATGGCTTAAAAAAAAACGTCTCGCCATGGGAAGGTGCTCGATGACGGCAACTAAAGCCGTGCAATCAGTTGTTGCCTCATCATGATGGCACTTTGATGGGGTGGTCCATGAGGGGGGTCTTCTGGCACCTTCTGGTCTGCCTGGGCTGGTTCAGGTAGCGGGAGACCCTCGTTCATGGCAATATTGTGCAAATCTGGCATGCCTTCCCTGGGCTATAGAGCAGTTTGCCCCCCGCTGTATGGAGTCCCTCTTAATCTGTACTTGTTGGACAGCGGTGTATGGGAATCTGATGTACCATGGGTGATAAACTGATGAGAGCTTTGATGACCAAGGGGAGCGCACGACTCACAGAGGACTGGGACACCCCTGATCTGTCTCCAATCTCCCTCTGAAAGGATCCTGTGGCCAAAAATCCAAGGGTGGTGAGGACCTGGGCGTGTGGTGGAATTGGGTTTGATTGGCGTGTTTTTCTCTGGAGTTGTGGCTCCAGCAAGCTGCATATTTGCAGCAGCGCAGTCCTTGGCGATCTAAATTGGGATGTCATCCATTTGTCTGTCTCTGCAAGGATATCTACACATCTCGGAACACACGCTCTCTTCCAAGAGCCTCAGCGGTCAGGAGCGTGTTCCAGACATCAGAATCTGATCGATCACACTGTACGCTGATGACGTGCAATGCTTTATTATAGGATTATACTGAAATCCTATGATGGTGACATCTAGCTGGAAATAGCTTTGGTATCAGAATAAATGTGCTAATTAACCATATGGTTGGCTTATTACCATAGCATTTGTTTACAAATATTATCTTTACAGAAAATTATTATATGACGTGTGGTGGAACTGGGTTTGATCGGCGTGTTTCTCTCTGGAGTTGTGGCTCCAGCAAGCTGCATATTTGCAGCAGTACAGTTCTTGGCAATCTAAATCACGATATCGGCCATTTGTGTGTCTACACGGTCTCGGAACACACGCTCTCTTCCAAGACCCTGACGCGCTAAGGCATCCAAAAGTAGCAAGTCAGCCGCTGGTTACACTTCGCATTGACCTTGTTATATACAGAGTCAGATTAACCTTCAATTAGTGCATAATTTAAAGGCGGGGTAGGGGATCTTTTTCTGGAACATCTTTTTACATATTGCTTGAAATACTCTTCACACCCCCATTGCAACCAATTAATTAAAAGTTTTGACACAAATATGAAAAGTTTTAGTGGCCTCTAGAACGTACAATCTAGGAAAAACAGTATCCAATCATACTGAACGGACCGTTCACAAAGATTGGATACTGATGCCGTCTATCAAACTGCAATCTAGCAGGGTTAGTATAATAATAATGAGTTATTAGTGTTAGACTTGAGTTTGGGTGAGTTTTCAGGAGTCGTAGAATACTATAGAACGTGAACTCACCATGGAAGTCTCAATGGACATCTGGAGCTCACAGCTGATGGACATTTGGTTTTCAAAAACTTTTCTTATCTCTGTTTTTAAAAACGTTGATAGATTCAGCTTTTAAAAAACCTTGTGAATAAGCCTACAACACCAAGCATGACCTGTTCTGTGATGACAGTGAACGCAGCATAGATAGGGCCACCTGTGGGGAAACAGCGATCAGGAGCGTGTTCCAGACATCAAAATCTGATCACACTGTACGCTGATGACGTGCAATGCTTTATTATAGGATTATACCGAAATCCTATGATGCTGACATCTAAATGGAAATAGCTTTGGTGTCAGAATAAACATGCTAATTAACCTTATGGTTGGCTTATTACCATAACATCTGTTTACAAACATTGTCTTTTTTTTTAAAATATTTTTTGGGGCTTTTTATGCCTTTATTATATATAGGACAGTGAAGAGAGACAGGAAGCAGGGGGCAGAGAGAGGGGAATAACACGCAGCAAAGGGCCATCCGATGCGGGATTCGAACCAGGGCCAGCTGCACGAGGACTATAGCCTCTGTACATGGGGCGTCTGCTGTACCCACTATGCCACAGACCGCCCCACAAACATTATCTTTACAGAAAATGATTAACTCGCTTAGTTTGCTAATTAGTTAGCTATCGAGCTGTCCATCACAGTCTGATGTGTTTTAATGAATGTGGCTCCAGCCGACCACAGTCTGAATACATCTACTCACACAATCCATGGCTGTGTTCGAAACCACTTACTGCATACTACATACTACATAATACATACTGCATACTACATACTGCATACTACATACTGCATACTACATACTGCATACTACATACTGCATACTACATAATACATACTGCATACTACATACTACATAATACATACTGCATACTACATAATACATACTGCATACTACATACTGCATACTACATACTGCATACTACATACTGCATACTACATACTGCATACTACATAATACATACTGCATACTACATAATACATACTGCATACTACATACTACATACTACTTACTGCATACTACATACTGCATACTACATACTACATACTACTTACTGCATACTACATAATACATACTGCATACTACATAATACATACTGCATACTACATACTGCATACTACATACTGCATACTACATAATACATACTGCATACTACATACTACATACTACTTACTGCATACTACATACTGCATACTACATACTACATACTACTTACTGCATACTACATACTGCATACTACATACTACATACTACTTACTGCATACTACATAATACATACTGCATACTACATACTACATACTGCATACTACATACTACATACTACTTACTGCATACTACATACTACATACTGCATACTACATACTACATAATATATACTGCATACTACATAATACATACTGCATACTGCATATTTCATACTACTTACTGCATACTACATATTTCATACTACATACTGCATACTACATACTACATACTACATACTACATACTGCATACTACATATTTCATACTCCATACTACATACTACATATTACATACTGCATACTACATATTTCATACTACATACTACATACTTGCATACTGCATACTGATCGATCAGACAGTATGCAGAGTGTTTACCCACAATGCATTTTGCTCCAGCCCGAGCTGAAATCAGCCGGCCTGAAGCTGATTTCTCTTAAGCTCTAAACTCTGTAAACTTTAGCAACATTTGAAACATTTTCAGGTGAGAAAGTAGTCGTTTAGATCCCCAACGTGTTGATAACCTGACAAAATACCGGCTGTTTACAATTTTGTTCCCACGAATTCGGCGCTGCTAAAGCTAGCCGCAGTGAGCAACGCACTTCCTATTATTTTCACAAAATAAAATACCCGTTGCCTTTTATCATAGGGAAAGCCATTACCATACAATTGGTGCTTTTGTTTTGAAAACAGGAAGTGAACCTACCCTCGTTGTAGCTAGCTTGAAACTGCCGTTTTGACAGGAAATGACGATCGGCGACGTCACGTTACGTTGCATCTTGGGTAGTTTGAGTACGAGTAGTAACCTCATGATGCATACCCAACATTTAGAGAATCTAGTATGCATCCGGGAACTTAAAAAAAGTAGGAGTAGTGGGAGTAGTAGGAGAAGTAGGTGGTTTCGAACATTGCCTATGACTGTATTTATGTAAACATGTCAACTTATTTAAACGTACTACTTCATATTCTGAGGAAATGAGGATGCCTTTTGGACAGAGCAGAGCAAAGTGGAGATGTTTGCTCATAATGCACAGCAGCACGTTTGTTATCATCTCCTCTATGATAAAGCAGTAAAAAGTGTGAGGATTTGTGCTTTTGTGTAAGCAGATGCACGTGGGAACGTGTGCACGTTTCATGTCGGTGGAAGTCAGAAGTCACAGTAAACACTGCAGTCTGTAGAGACTGCGACTGCACAGTATCCTGTCACACAGCACACTTTATACACTGCACGGGCTCTCAGGGTTCACCAGCCAAACTTGAACTGTTTGAATAATTCATCGATTTCACGCAGGATTAAAATCTGAGACCCCGCATGAGAACCTGTTACGAAGCCAAGTGCTGCTGTTTTATGTCCTTTCACTGCTGACCAGCACCTACAGCTACACAACGTCCTTTAAAGAACCAAACCAGATTTATTACTATTTTTTTTATTTGTAATTGATTTATAAATATATATGTATATATATATATATATATATATATATATATATATATATATATATATATTTATTGTATTATTATCTGCCAATTCAGATATTTGTCATTTTATATTGATCTTATTCACTTATCCATCTGTTTATACATGTATATATATGTTTTGTTTTACTGATATTACTATATTTATTCTTTCACACATTTATTTATTTGTTTGTTTTCCTTTGCTTTCTATCTAAATATATCTATCTGCTGGGGGGCTAGGTGCCAGAGGGATAGGGGTGGGGGGGCGGATATCTGTTTTGTGATACATTGAATCTATATCTGCAAATCTAAACTCAATAAACAGATTGCTAAAAAAAAAAAGAACTAAATCAGATTCATGGTTCTTCCCATGTAACGCCCACCATGTTTAACATTTCAGATTAGTTTGAAATCATTGATAAAATAATCCATTACTGCCTTTAACAGACGTTCTGAGCAGCCTTTACTCTGAAAATGCTTCTCTTTTTATCAGGTTATTAATAGACAGTTAACAGGAGCTCGAAATGTTCAATATTTATATCTCTTTCCCTTTTTTTTTAGTGCCGACCAGACCGCACAGATTAGCAGGACACTGACCTGACACCCTGACACGACACTAACAGGAGTCGGATCATAGAGCCATATGCTTCCAGGTGAAATGATCATGAAATTTTAATGCAGCAAACCCAGAGGTGAGCCGCAATCCCTCCAGGATGATGCAGCGAGGCTCGGAGATAGGATGCACATCCACACAAGTTTAAAGGCCCACCAACACACGCAGATTTAATGATTTATGTTGAAACTCACACTCGCTCACACAGACATACACTGAAGTACTTATACATCCGCATGCATCTTCTGTAGCAGGTAATTCCCAGAGTGTCCAGAGCTGGAACACTGGACGACCTCTAATTTAAAAATCCAACGCATCATGTTAGACAGCCTGAATAATGCATGAGGCCGGTCTGCTTGTATTATTGCCCGGAGGAAGGAGCAATTACATTTCCCTCAGGTGCTCAAGTGTGGCAGGATGGAGAGAAAAAAAAGCAAAAAGCAGTTCGAAATGTACACAGGAAAAGTTTGTTGGTTGCCTGGGGAACAGATCGGATCATTGTTCTCTAATTAAGTGGCTGTTTTTTCCTGTTTTCCTGCTAAACCTGCAGAGAAAATCTGCTGCTCGGCCCGACAGGAGCTTAAAACGGAACAGATTCAAAGTCTTTATGGCTTGTTTTGACTTAATGTTTGGAGCAGAGCGATAATTCTGCGATCGGTCTGCTTCGTTCAACACATAATCAGAAGAAAAACACGGGTTCTCAACAGGTTGAGACACGAAACAACTCTTCAGGGGTTATTTTTCTTATCAACACACCTCAGAAAATGTTTCCTCCGTCCTAGAATTTACACTTAATTAAGATTAGGCCTAGGCGAGTTAACTCATTATTATCACGTTAACTTGTTAATTATTTTACACCAATAAATATTTTATTGCGCATTATTATAAAAAAAGAATAATAACAATAATATAATAATAAATAATATAATAACTAATATTTTTTTAATTTAATATTTGTTTTTAATTTAAAAAAAGAATAATATATTTATTTTTTGGGCCTTTAATGGAAAGTTCAGAGAGACAGGAAGCAGGGGGCAGAGAGAGGGGGAACAACACGCAGCACAGGGCCGTCCGATGTGGGACTCGAACCGGGGCCAGCTGCAGCGAGGACTGTAGCCTCTGTACATGGGGCGGCTGCTGGACCCACTACGCCACGGACCACCCCTGTTTTATTATTTATTTTATTATTGTAAAAGTCTGTCGCTCACAGGCTTTTATTTTGTAAAAGTCTGCTGCTCACAGGCTTTTATTTTGTAAAAGTCTGTTTCTCACAGGCTTTTATTTTGTAAAAGTTTGTTGCTCACAGGCTTTTATTTTGTAAAAGTCTGCTGCTCACAGGCTTTTATTTTGTAAAAGTCTGCTGCTGTCTGCTGTGGAACAGGAAAAGAAAGTAATCGGCGGATCCACCAAACATGGAGAAGGGTACGGAACTTTTACTCGGCCATTTTCATGTTAAAGTTCTTCCAGACGGCGGAGTCGACAGAACCAAAGTCATCTGTAAACACAGCCAAGTTGAATTGTCTTCTCAGCGTAGTAGTTCCAGTCTAAAATATCACTTAAAGGCAAAACACACAACTGATAGCAGCAAGTCATTCAAGGAAACAGACAGTGGAGCGAGGCTTCTACATAAAAACTACAGAAAGATGCTGATGTTAAAAGTGTGTTTGCACAACAAATGTTATGGCACTTTCATTCATATGGCAGCACATTTAAAATAAAGCTAAATGCTAAAAGCTATACGCTACTTTTGGATTCATTTTTGGATTCTGCGTACAAATGAGATTAATCATGATTAATCAGGGAAATCATGTGATTAATTAGATTAAACATTTTAATCGTTGCCCGGTCCTAATTAATATTTAAGTCATCTGACACACGAATGATGAAAAAATGATGACTGAGCTCCATCTGAGGGAAACATCTGCTTCATAATAACAGGGTTTGTTTACTGTTAAAGATTAAAAATCACACATATCTGCTGATGAACCATAAATATTAATGATAATGGGAGAATTAAATATCTAATCAATCGTGAGCTGAATGCAGTTGTTGGGTTTACAGTTTTGAAAGATTTTAATAATATAAAAATCTGCCTCGAGTGATATTCACATTATTTTGTTCTGTGGAACACAAAGTGAACTTTGACTGTTGTCGTGGTTACACAGGCACCCAAACTTCCTGCCTCTGGGTTGCACGTAAACATCCCAACGATTTTATTTTCATACACCGGCTCAAGCGACATTAAGACATTTTTAATATTCTGTTCAAATGATCTTCTTTGGTTGAAATCAAGCGAGACGCTGATAAAACGTAACAGCAGAAACAGCGTTTTGTCTCTTCACATCAGGCCGAGTAAATGTGACTGACAGCATCAGAAAACACAAAACAAATAAATGACTTCGTGCAATCATATGTTGGCGCTCATCTACTTTGCTTTCAACAGCCAGGCGCAGTTTTCTTCCTGGAGGCTGATCCGAAATAGCACATCGAGGAGTTACATCACATCCTGTGAGCTGAAATCTCTGTCCAGCCAAAGTGAGCTGCACTGTACTGACATGGTGGGCTTCAAGGTGTGCTCAGGAATATTATTGGTGTCATAAACAGAGCAGCCAAAAATTTTACTCAAGTAAAAGTACTGTTACTTCAGAATAATATGACTCAAGTAAAAGTAAAAATCATTACTCGAGTAAGAGTAAAAAAAGTGCTCGGTGAAAAAACTACTCGAGTACTGAGTAACTGTTGAGTAACGTCTGATTTATTTGTTAACACAAGCATTCAATCAGACAGACATAAATACTAAATAATCATCTTTAGGCCAATTAGAGTTCATCCAATTGATAAAATAAATTAAAATTAATTAATTAATTACAAAATAGCTTAAATTAAAATAATCCAGGTTAATTCAAGAACTTCAATAAAAAATAAAAGAGACTTAGGAAATGTTTAAAACATATGTAACCCATATGTAACCTAAAAAACAAACATTCACCTATCCATGGGGGAAAAAACGAGTTTAGGAAACTTACCGCTACATGTTTCCTCAAGTTAGATGTTGAGTTTCTGCTGAAATGTGCGTTTGTTTTGGTTGCCACAGAAGACACATAATGTAGCTGCTGTTTCTCACTCTTTGTAAGGTAAACATGCTTTCAGTATGAGGCCTCGTCTGCGTCTTCATTTCCCACCGTTGGTTCTGACATTTTTCATCTGTTTCTTTCTTTGTTTGCTACGACTGCTAATGCTAAAGCTAACCCGTCCCGCCGCTGAGATCGAGTACGGTCACGTGATCAGACCGCACGGCTGCGTCTGATTGGTGGAACACAGTCAGGTGGTAGAGCCTTTGGCGGAAGTCTCTCTCTCTGTCAGAATAAAACATTAAAATGAGGCGTACGCGGGGGGATAAAAATAATGAGGCGTAGAATACCAAAGAGGTAAGAAGAAAAGTAACCAGCTCATTGTAGCCTAATGTAGCGGAGTAAGAGGACAGCTTCTGCTGCACACATCTACTCAAGGAAAAGGAAAAAGTATAGAGATTTAAAACTACTCCTAGAAGTATAATGTTTTCAAAAACTTACTCAAGTAAATGTAACTCGTTACTACCCACCTCTGGTCACATGTGACTCCAGAATTTTGTCAGTATTTGGTTGAATTCCCCAACCATTGGCTCCTCCTCCCGAATACGACCCCATGGGTTGTTATAAGCCTGATAAAAGATAATAACAGTCAAAGAATCCTAGTTGTCCTACTTTTCTAATCCAAATCAAGTCGCTTTTGCCTAAACCTAACCAGGAAGTGACAAAAGTGTTTTAATCAGTAGCTGTTGAGTCATTACTGAACAACTGTTTCCATTTGTTGGTCAAACATCCCGAACTCATGAATAATTGTGCTGACTGTCCCCGATAAGAGCTATCAGGACTGTTAAAGGAAAGATTTAACATGAGTTGTATTTAATTAAATTTAATCGCGATTAATCAGGGAAATCATGTGATTAATTAGATTAAACATTTTAATCGTTGCCCATTGACATGGTGTCAGTTTCTTATTATAAACTGTAGCATTTGTTAGATCCTCTTTTGAGGTTTGAGTTGTTTTAATTGGGAAAAGTTCCTTCTTCTTCAGGGGGCTGTTAGCTTAGCTTAGCTTAGCTTACCCATCAGAACCCCTCACTGACTCTCTAAACTGACAGCGCTCTGACTGTGGCGGCTGCAGGTCAGACCCTGATGGTAAGAAGTTCCCACAAACCCATTTATTAAAAAATATAGAGTTAGAAAAAGGCATTAGCATGAACAAATCTGTTGTTTTCCAGCCTGTACAGAGCTGACAGATGGCAGAGACCAACGCTTTGGAGAACAGAGTCTATAAAAGAAGTGCAGCACTTCATTTTGCCATTGAGCATCTTTTTTTATTCAGTTTGCTCTTTGAGTGAAAGAAATGAATCCGTCGTGTTCTGACAGCAATAGAAGGATAAGAGTTTATCCTCTAAAAAAACCCAAGAAGCTGGAAATAAACTTCTCCTTTAAAAGACAACCAGGCCCTGAGCTGGTTCATTTCCTTCAGTACAAACCACAGCTGCTTAAAGGAGAAGGAAACTTGATCTCATTTAAATTATCTTTGTTTAAATGATTAATTATTGTGGGTTTCAGGTGGAAATCAGGCTGAATATTCCAGAGATTTGTATTTCCAGTTGCTGAAAGCAGCATCTTTATCCCAGATGACGTGCTTGGATTGATCGCTTCAGTTTGTCCTGAACAAGCCGACAACTGACTCTGAGCTGCATCGATCAGAATACGCACAGCTGCTGACCTCAGGTTTAACATGAGGGATGAATCTCTTTGTGTTTCATGCATTGGAAGCTTTTCTGTTAGTTTCTAGCACTTTGAATCTTTGAGTAAACGATCACTCTGATGACACATGAAGGTGGAAAAGGTTTTCCTCACAGTTTATCCTCATTATAAGCTCCTGCTGAGCTTTAAAGAGGACACATCATTAATACGCCCCGACCTTTGCCTCCTCTGAGTAACGGAACCTGATTTATTGAAGGCACCCCGAACGTATTTATCCTACAGAAGTTGTTAGAGAATTAGAATAAGAGATCAGTTGCAGGGGAGTAACAAAACTGATTGATGTACAGAAGCAGCGAATGTTTGACTGATGGGACATCATGCTGAACAAGGAGCCCCCGAAAGCAGGGCGAGGACCCCCGGTGGAGATGAGCTGAGGATGCAGGAACTCCCAGTGAGGCCTGCTGGCATCAGATAGAGGTGGAGATGGAGGAGGAGGGTCGTGCGAAAGTCCGTCTGGAGGGAGAATGACGAGGCAGGAGAGACATCGACGGAATGACAAGCTCCACTTCCTTCTGTAGAGACCTGGATTACTAAAGAATGCCAACAGAAGTCGCTACTTCCTTAGAGAGCATCTGTCTGCACACAAGGGCTGCGTTCCAAACCACATACTCATCGATCAGACAGTATGCAGAGCGTTTACCCACAATGCATTTCGCTCCTGCCCGAGCCGAAATCAGCCGGCCTGAAGCTGATTTCTCTTAAGCTCTAAACTCTGTAAACTTTAGCAACATTTGAAACATTTTCAGGTGAGAAAGTAGTCGTTTAGATCCCCAACGTGTTGAAAACCTGACAAAATACCGGCTGTTTACCATTTTGTTCCCACGAATTCGGCGCTACTAAAGCTAGCCGCAGTGAAACTGCCGTTTTGACAGGAAATGACGATCTGCGGCGTCACGTTACGTTGCATCTTGGGTAGTTTGAGTACGAGTAGTAACCTCATGATGCATACCCAACATTTCAGAGAATCTAGTATGCATCCGGGAACTTCTGCTTATGGCGCTTTTCCACTAGCTCGGCACGGCTCAGTTTGGTTGTGTTTCCATTTACAACTGAGTATCACTTCGTGCCTCCTCGACGTGGGCGGGGTCGTCGTAACACGGCTGCGCGACCAGAACAACAACAACATACGAGGAGGATAGCATGGAGGACATGGAGGCGCTCGTGTTGCTGCTCACCCTGCGGCTTCAGTCGCACAGAAGGCAAGAGAAGAGAGCCAGAGAAGACTCCTGGCCGCCAGACAAAACAGTTTTGAAAAGTGACGACACTCATCGGCCAATCAGTGGAAGGCAGTCGGCTGACGTCACGTTTTAAAACGCTTCGGCTCGCTTGGAACCAGTGCTGAGGTGATACGGAAAATCTACCCGGTTGCAGGTACTGCGTGCTAGTGGAAACGCGCAATAGCGCGCCGAACCGAGCCGAGCTAGTGGAAAAGCGCCATTACTCAAACTCACATACTAACTCAAAAAGTTAAGTGTCAGAACTGGGTGGTGGGTTGGTAGGACACGGATGCGGACTCAGAGGATGTAGAAAAGCAAACTGGGTTTATTTTACAAAAACAAAGTTAAACAAAAGGCCCGGCTGAGCCGGTTGACAAAAAAAATTAACTGTGGGACAAAAAACATAAACATGGCTATGACTAATGAAAACAAAAGTCTTGGTATAATACATGAAAAAACACTTAACTTGGAATACGTGGCTTCGTGGCATGAGGGGTGAAAATCAGGAATCAAGGTATGTAGGTAAAGACGGGGGCCTGGAAACTAAATAGGGAACTGGGTGATTGTGAATGAGTGCAGCTGATGGGGAAAACACAGGTGAAGTGAGTGAAACTAATGAGCTGGTATGTGAAGTGAGGGGAAAAGTAAATGGCAAAACATGAACCCAAAAACCAAAACATAACCTAAAACATGATCAAATACAAGACTAAAAACATGGGGGAAATCCCATGGGCGTGACAGTTAGTATGAGTAGTATGAGTAGTATGAGTAGAATGAGTAGTAGGAGTAGTATGAGTAGTAGGAGTAGTATGAGTAGTATGAGTAGAATGAGTAGTATGAGTAGTATGAGTAGTATGAGTAGTATGAGTAGAATGAGTAGTAGGAGTAGTATGAGTAGTATGAGTAGTATGAGTAGAATGAGTAGTATGAGTAGTAGGAGTAGTATGAGTAGTATGAGTAGAATGAGTAGTAGGAGTAGTATGAGTAGTATGAGTAGTATGAGTAGTATGAGTAGAATGAGTAGTATGAGTAGTAGGAGTAGAATGAGTAGTAGGAGTAGTATGAGTAGTATGAGTAGAATGAGTAGCAGGAGTAGTATGAGTAGTAGGAGTAGTAGGAGTAGTAGGAGTAGTAGGAGTAGTATTAGAATGAGTAGCAGGAGTAGTATGAGTAGTATGAGTAGTATGAGTAGTAGGAGTAGTAGGAGTAGTATGAGTAGAATGAGTAGCAGGAGTAGTATGAGTAGTATGAGTAGTATGAGTAGTAGGAGTAGTAGGAGTAGTATGCGGTTTTGAACACAGCCCAGTCCTTGGTCAAGCAGCACAATATTCAGGTTAAATCATGAATAATGAATTATTCCAGAAGTGTAAACCTGCTTCTGTTCATTCTGCCTCATAGTATCACATACTGGACTAAGGTTTTGGCATTCTGCTCAGTTTGTGCAGCTGATAAATATCCAGCTACTCCTCTTTATACCATCTGCACAGTCGATCTGTCCAACGCTGTGGTGAATTCATCTAAATTACAGCGAGATCAGGCCTCCGTGTGTTAGACTGTGTGTGGCTTATGAAAGCAGAAAGCGTCCTCTCTTTCCTCCTTGTCCTCCTCGGTTCCTCGTCTTCCCACTGTCTCTCTGGCTCATCCTCTGCCTCAGTCTCTTGTCGACTCTGTATTGTCCTGTGAAGGCCGAAGCCCAGCTGCATTCCCGTGGGGCACGGCGAACAGATGTATCCGGCGTGGAGGAAGAGGCTGAGCTGAGCTGAGCTGAGCAAAGCCCGGCTGCCTTCTGCAAACCTGACTCTCAAATCACACGAAAAAAAAAAAAAAGCAGAAAGAAAATGAGGAAATAAAGGAAACACAAACACAAATGCTCAGTGTGTATGTTATGAGTCACTGCGATGCCTCCCTCCTCCTCTTTCTGCTTCACCAGACATTTTGTGTCCTTCAGTATTTAGTTTCATATGTTTGTGCTTGTAAGACATTTTCCCTCGGAGACACGGAGCGTAGACTCACTAATTCAACAGCGTAAATGGTGTTTTCTTTAGCTTAATGTGGGAATATTAATATTAATTTGACTGCCGGCACTTTTTTAAAGAAGGCTTTTCTGTGTAATATATGGAAATGATAGCAGTTTTAAATAAAATATAACACCCTCCAACACACAGTCGGTTTTATTTTAGCACTTCAGAGGACATTATGTTGATTAATGTTTATTTCCTGGAGACTCAGCCAAACCCTCGAATGTGTGCAAACAGACCTACACCAGCACATATGTGCACCGGATATGTTTAGCATGTGCATGTGTGTTCATACGACACGATAATGCTAATTGCTTTTCCCTTCTCCCCATCTATAAAACAGATATATATCAGGCCACGAACTTGTGAAAAAAGGTAATCTACTGATTTGTAATCATAACTTTTTCCTTCAACAACCCCAAAAAGTTGGATTACTCTGTAAGATATCATTAAAACAAAATCACAAATCTCATGAATCTACATCTTATTCACGGCAGAACATAGAAAACATGTCAAATGTTAAAAGAAATGTCACCGTTTATGAAAAATATCGGTTCATCTTGTATTTTATGGCAGCAACACGTCTAAATAAATGTGGACAGCTCCATGTTTCCCACTGTGTAGCATCCCCTCTTCTTTTACCAACATCTGTGAACATCTGGAACTGAGGAGAGCAGCTGCCGGACCTCTGGGAGAGGAATGTTGTCCCTTTCCTGGGTCTTCTCTGTTGTGTTTGAACTGTTTTCAGGTGGTGAAACATCTGGACTGCAGCAGGTCAGCGCGGCAGCCGGACTCTGGAACAGATGCAGGATGCGGTTTCACTTTAAGTCCTGCTGAAACATGCAAGGCCTTCCCTGAAGAAGGGAGCAAACGTTCTTCTAAAACCTGTTTATACCTTTCAGCTCTGATGGAGCCTTTCCAGCACACTCCCGGTTTGAATCATACCTCACTGTTCGGTCATTCAAAGCGTCCTGGCTCGGTCGCACTTCTGCAGCGCACCACCTCGCCACAGGGGTCCCCCAAGGTTCAGTACTGGGACCTCTGCTCTTTGCCAAATCCACCACCTCACTGGGCCAGATCATCCGATCACATGGCTTCTCATACCAAAGTTATGCTGACGATACCCAGCTCCATCTGATCTGTTCTTGCTCTCGGTGAAGGAGGACGCATTTTCTCCGTCTCCCCACCCTCCCTTTTTTTGCCCTGCTTCAGCGTGTCTGAGTTTTGTTTGGAGCCTCTTCTTTCATATCGCACAGATTTCTGGCTCCCCTGTGCTGGCCTTGGCTGCCAGCTGCAACTTCTTGTCCTGGATGTTATGTAAACAGACGCTCTGCCCCATGTGCTCCCTCCCTTCCTGAGGACACCTGTGGAAACTGTTTAGGCTGGTTGATAAACTTTCCATCGCATTATCGAGGACAATGGCCTCTGAGACTGTGCTTCATGGACTTACTTGCACACACTCACACACACATGCTCAATGATTAACATCATTAGGTTAACCCACACCTCCTCACCGGTCCCAATGCTTGATGTTGTGTGTATGTGTTGCTTTTTCAGGTCCACAGTGTGAACTGGTTGAACTGGTTTTCTCTCCATTATCCTTTAGCATTTTGGTCAGATGAACTAGCTTTTTCTTAGTAATCCAGCTCCAACAGTTATTTATCAGTTATTGCGCCTCTGTGCATTAAAACAGTGAATAAACTCTCAGCCAGGAGATGTAAATCAGCTGCGAAGCAACAATTAATGAAAGTTTGCATCAGATTCTGCTGACAGACAGAACTCTGTTCAGGGGAGTGAAGACTGAACACAAGTTTAAACGAGTAAAACCGTTTTAATTCAACGTTCCACCAAATGCTGCGAGACTAAATCTATTTACAATAAAAGCTCCGGAGGTTGGGAATCTGCTTCCTTTAACATATCAGGCTGCAGCTGCATCCCCAGCATGTAGGTTTCATTATGAGGAGGGGTCACACTCCAGCCTCCCCTTCGTTCATTTTTCATTCCACGGCTGGGATTTCCATACTGAGAGCCGAGGCCCGCTGAACGGAACGCGAGCTTTAAGGTAAACGCCAGAGAGCAAACAGACTTTGGACGTGGAGCTGTGGGATTATTTGATCTGCTCTGAGTCACTCTGACAGGGATGATGTCACCGCTGTGCACACACAACCTGTGGGCTTCCATGTGTGTCAATTTGAGCAAATCTGTATGCATTCTGGCACATAGTGCACGTGTGCGCACGTGTGTGTGTGTCCAATTACAGTGAGTGCTTTTGTGGTATGTCTCAGTGTGATTGGTCCTCACTGAGTCTGACATTCACATCAATAGAAGCCTGACGATGATGGATTCCCCTCCGCCGCCATGCCAAAACACACTCACTCCTACAAATGCACTCTGTGCACGTTCCTGCACTACCCCTCATTTTAGATCTTACTTACATACTGACACAAACCCACTTGTTTTGTCCGTGTGCACTAAAAAAAAAGCAGCTATTCATCTCTTCTGTTGAACGGTTGGTGATGCGCTGGAAAAAGAAATAAAATGCCCCTCCAAAAATAAGTAAGAAAACAACAAATACAAGGCAAGGCAATTTTATTTATAGAGCACAATTCGTACAAAAGGTAATTCAAAGTGCTTTACAGCTACATAAAATCACAAGAAGGCAATAAAATCATTAAAAATAAAATAAATAAATAAAAAACATTACAAATAATCATTAATTAATTCATTTAAAAGTGAATAAAAGACGTTTTTGCTTGAAATAAGAAAAAAAATCTGCCAATAGAACTAGTGAAAATCGGCTTGTCAAGATTTTTTGAAATAAAATGTGATATTTAGGACTTTTGAGATAAAAGTGATCTTGAAATTAGCTTAAAAACCTCTTCAAATGTAAAAAAAAAAGCTTGTTTCATGTGATATGTGACTAAAAACAATTTGTTTTCAAGACTTTTTCACTTAACAAGATATTCCAGATGTATTGTATTAAAACAAGTCCCTATATCTGGCTGAAATGGTACTTGTTAGGCAGTTGTGTCTTATATTAAGTGTAATGAGAGACTCAATGAGACAAATATACTTGGTAAGACTTTGATTTTTTCCATTGTGGAGGAAACACACTGGAAAAAAATCTAAATTTCAGCCAGATATAGGGACTTGTTTTAATACAATACATCTGGAATATCTTGTTAAGTGAAAAAGTCTTCAAAACAAATTGTTTTGGGTCACATATCACATGAAACAAGCTTTTTTTTTTTAATTTGAAGAGGTTTTTAAGCTTTTATCTCAAAAGTCCTAAATATCACATTTTATTTCAAGAAATCTTGACAAGCCGATTTTCACTAGTTCCATTGGCAGATTTTATTTCTTATTTCAAGCAAAAACGTCTTTTATTTGTTGTTTTTCTTACTCATTTTTGGAGGGGCATTTTTTCCAGTGCAGGGTATCCGTGCACACACACACACACACACACACACACACACACACACACACACACACACACACAGTGTTTACAGTAGCAGCATCAAACCCTACAGTAAGCCGCTCACAGGCTAAAGATAGCTTTGCTGAATTGCCTTTGTGTCAGAGGGAGAATCGTCTCGAGTTTTTTCCAGGTGCTTCTACAGAACCCAGTTTTTCTTGAGGAGCACAACTTTTACGCTGTCGCACGTTTGAAAGGTCACGACCCGTGCATTACAGTGCAGTTTGAAGGTAAACCTAACCTGTGGAGCCACTTGGTTAAATTCACACACCCACATGCAAAAGCTTTGCTGAAAACTGTTTGAAGAAGGGCAGCAACTTAAATATCAGTGAGAGCCAGCAGGGATCTTTACCAAACACAGTTCAGTTTAAGTTTTATTCATGTGGACAGAGCCGGACTCAAAGGGGAACAGGAAGAAAGACAGGGGGTACCAAGAAAGAGAGGCAACACATTAAAATGCATGCCTGTGCATTTTAGAGTCCATTTTAAGATTCTTTTTAGGGCTGGGCGAGTTAACTTGTTGATTATTTAATGCCGATAAATATTTTATCGCGCATTACCGCAGTTTTTATTTATTTAATCAATTTATTTATTTTTTTATTGTAAAAGGCTTTTATTATTGTAAAAGTCTGTCGCTCACAGGCTTTTATTTTGTAAAAGTCTGTCGCTCACAGGCTTTTATTTTGTAAAAGTCTGTTGCTCACAGGCTTTTATTTTGTAAAAGTCTGTCGCTCACAGGCTTTTATTTTGTAAAAGTCTGTTGCTCACAGGCTTTTATTTTGTAAAAGTCTGTCGCTCACAGGCTTTTATTTTGTAAAAGTCTGTCGCTCACAGGCTTTTATTTTGTAAAAGTCTGTTGCTCACAGGCTTTTATTTTGTAAAAGTCTGCTGCTCACAGGCTTTTATTTTGTAAAAGTCTGCTGCTCACAGGCTTTTATTCTGTAAAAGTCTGTTGCTCACAGGCTTTTATTTTGTAAAAGTCTGTCGCTCACAGGCTTTTATTTTGTAAAAGTCTGTCGCTCACAGGCTTTTATTTTGTAAAAGTCTGTTGCTCACAGGCTTTTATTTTGTAAAAGTCTGTCGCTCACAGGCTTTTATTTTGTAAAAGTCTGTTGCTCACAGGCTTTTATTTTGTAAAAGTCTGTCGCTCACAGGCTTTTATTTTGTAAAAGTCTGTTGCTCACAGGCTTTTATTCTGTAAAAGTCTGTTGCTCACAGGCTTTTATTCTGTAAAAGTCTGCTGCTGTCTGCTGTGGAACAGGAAAAGAAAGTAATCGGCGGATCCACCAAACATGGAGAAGGGTACGGAACTTTTACTCGGCCATTTTCATGTTAAAGCTCTTCCAGACGGCGGAGTCGACAGAACCAAAGTCATCTGTAAACACTGCCAAGTTGAATTGTCTTCTCAGCGTAGTAGTTCCAGTCTAAAATATCACTTAAAGGGATAATTCGGAGTAAAATGCACTTTAGGTCAATTTACGGGATGTTGGGAGTACATACGTTGAGTTGACATCAAAATCATTTAATTCTGATGTGTTTTGAGAATTTTGATTTGACTGTTTTCAGCCAAAAGTCGTTAGCCTGGAGGAGAGTGGGGCATATGGTATCGCCGCTACAAAACGTTATTTTTATACCTCTTCTACAGCTCCAAACAACATAACACTTACGTGGTAGTGAGTAGAGGGTCCCTAAAGCCAAACCGAAGTGTCCCGAGGTCTTCATGTGGTCGGATAGAGAGTCCAGAATGAATTTAATCAAGCCAGTACCTTTCCGGAAATGCTCCTGCTGCAGCTGGCATCTTCAGCGTAAAGTCCGTATAGTAGAGCCGAGTGTGGAGTAACACGCTCTGGAAATTCACAATTTCGTTGCCGTTTTTTTTTACAAACATACTGGACTATTGTCTATTGACTATTTGTCTCCGGTTAAAGACAGATGCGTGAGCTGCCCACTTGATGATGCTGATGACGGGCGACAGATGACGCAGGACTATGTTTGACGACTTTTGGCTGAAAACGGTCAAATCAAAATTCTCAAAACACATCAGAATGACATGATTTTGATGTCAACTCAACGTATGTACTCCCAACATCCCGTAAATTGACCTAAAGTGCATTTTACTCCGGATTATCCCTTTAAAGGCAAAACACACAACTGATAGCAGCAAGTCATTCAAGGAAACAGACAGTGGAGCGAGGCTTCTACATAAAAACTACAGAAAGATGCTGATGTTAAAAGTGTGTTTGCACAACAAATGTTATGGCACTTTCATTCATATGGCAGCACATTTAAAATAAAGCTAAATGCTAAAAGCTATACGCTACTTTTGGATTCATTTTTGGATTCTGTGTACACATGCGATTAATCGTGATTGATGCTAATGCAGCAATCATCTTTGTCTCCACGGAGGTTTAAAAACTGCTTCACAGAGACTTTCTTTACAGAGTCAAATAATGAACCCGACACGCTGGCAGCTGAAGAGCTTGTTGAAGCACTTGAACACCGACACACTCCACCAGGTAAAGGAGCTCCGGCGTCTTAATGCCGAGTTAGAGTCTAACGGCTCTGATTATCCTGGAGTCAGACCTCTTCACAGGAGGACGACTGAGCCATTTGTAAGAACAAATGATTCAATCCTCTCTGTTTGTTAAATACAGCAGTGAAGGGTTACAGCTTCCCAACATATCCTTCCTCAGACCAACAGGACTCCCCCGTGCATGTGTGCAGCTTCTGTGCATAAAATGAAATAAAACCCAGAGAAACAGTGAGTAAACCTGTTATGTAACTCCTGCTGTCTCCTCAGCTTAAGCAGCGGAAGCTTTTGACTAATAGCCATATGTTGCTCAGAGAAAGATGAGGCTTGTTTACAGAGGAATGCACTCTGTTCCTCCTCACGCAGAAAAAAAGAGGAGAGAAACAGCTTTTCTCTTGACCTACAAACACAACAACTTCTCTCTCATTCCGCCCAGATTCTTTATTCTCCGGTTAAAGACAGATGCGTGAGCTGCCCACTTGATGATGCTGATGACGGGCGACAGATGACGCAGGCTCATTAAATGTTGCCATTCAGCTGCCCCGGGGCAACGTGTTCGGCCCTGTGGCTCCCAGGAAAACGCACTAAGAGCAGTTTCCTTTTTTATTTCCTCTCATTTCAACACATCTTACGGTCTTCATGTCTGCAACAGAACAATCCTAACAGAGAGAGATGTGTATCCTGGCATAAAAACAGCTGATGATCGCAGTATTTCACACCATTTCAGTAGTTTTACAGCGCTGCATGGTAACAGAAGGAGGAGGTTTACAGGCTGTGTTCCAAACCGCATACTTCTCCTACTAACTTTCTGAGTTAGTATGCGAGTTTGAGTAAGCGAGAAGTTCCCGGATGCATACTAGATTCTCCGAAATGTTGGGTATGCATCATGAGGTTACTACTCATACACAAACTACCCAAGATGCAACGTAACGTGACGTCGCCGATCGTCATTTCCTGTCAAAACGGCAGTTTCAAGCTAGCTACAACGAGGGTAGGTTCACTTCCTGTTTTCAAAACAAAAGCACCAATTGTATGGTAATGGCTTTCCCTATGATAAAAGGCAACGGGTATTTTATTTTGTGAAAATAACAGGAAGTGCGTTGCTCACTGCGGCTAGCTTTAGTAGCGCCGAATTCGTGGGAACAAAATTGTAAACAGCCGGTATTTTGTCAGGTTTTCAACACGTTGGGGATCTAAACGACTACTTTCTCGCCTGAAAATGTTTCAAATGTTGCTAAAGTTTACAGAGTTTAGAGCTTAAGGGAAATCAGCTTCAGGCCGGCTGATTTTGGCTCGGGCAGGAGCGAAATGCATTGTGGGTAAACGCTCTGCATACTGTCTGATCGATCAGTATGTAGTATGCAGTATGCAGTATGCAGTATGTAGTATGTAGTATGCAGTATGCAGTATGCAGTATGTAGTATGCAGTATGTAGTATGCAGTATGCAGTATGTAGTATGTGGTATGCGGTATGTAGTATGTAGTATGTAGTATGCAGTATGTAGTATGTAGTATGCAGTATGCAGTATGCAGTATGCGGTATGCAGTATGTAGTATGCAGTATGCAGTATGTAGTATGCAGTATGCAGTATGTAGTATGCGGTATGCAGTATGTAGTATGCAATATGTAGTATGTAGTATGTAGTATGCAGTATGTAGTATGCAGTATGCAGTATGTAGTATGCAGTATGCAGTATGTAGTATGCAGTATGTAGTATGCAGTATGCAGTATGTAGTATGTGGTATGCGGTATGTAGTATGTAGTATGTAGTATGCAGTATGTAGTATGTAGTATGCAGTATGCAGTATGTAGTATGCGGTATGCAGTATGTAGTATGTAGTATGCAGTATGCAGTATGCAGTATGTAGTATGTAGTATGCAGTATGTAATATGTAGTATGTAGTATGCAGTATGTAGTATGCAGTATGTAATATGTATTATGTAGTATACAGTATGTAATATGTAGTATGCAGTATGTAGTATGCAGTATGTAATATGTAGTATGTAGTATGCAGTATGTAGTATGCAGTATGTAATATGTATTATGTAGTATGCAGTATGTAATATGTAGTATGCAGTATGTAGTATGCAGTATGTAATATGTAGTATGTAGTATGCAGTATGTAATATGTAGTATGCAGTATGTAGTATGCAGTATGTAATATGTAGTATGTAGTATGTAGTATGTAGTATGCAGTATGCAGTATGCAGTATGTAATATGTAGTATGCAGTATGCAGTGTGCAGTATGCAGTATGTAATATGTAGTATGCAGTATGCCGTATGTAGTATGTAGTATGCAGTATGTAATATGTAGTATGTAGTATGCAGTATGTAGTATGCAGTATGTAATATGTATTATGTAGTATACAGTATGTAATATGTAGTATGCAGTATGTAGTATGCAGTATGTAATATGTAGTATGTAGTATGCAGTATGTAGTATGCAGTATGTAGTATGTAGTATGTAGTATGTAATATGTAGTATGCAGTATGTAATATGTAGTATGCAGTATGTATTATGTAGTATGCAGTATGTAATATGTAGTATGCAGTATGTAGTATGCAGTATGTAATATGTAGTATGTAGTATGCAGTATGTAATATGTAGTATGCAGTATGTAGTATGCACTATGTAATATGTATTATGTAGTATGCAGTATGTAATATGTAGTATGCAGTATGTAGTATGCAGTATGTAATATGTAGTATGTAGTATGCAGTATGTAATATGTAGTAAGCAGTATGTAGTATGTAGTATGTAGTATGTAGTATGTAGTATGCAGTATGTAGTATGTAGTATGCAGTATGCAGTATGCAGTATGTAATATGTAGTATGCAGTATGCAGTATGCAGTATGTAATATGTAGTATGCAGTATGCAGTATGCAGTATGCAGTATGTAATATGTAGTATGCAGTATGCAGTATGTAATATGTAGTATGCAGTATGCAGTATGCAGTATGCAGTATGTAATATGTAGTATGCGGTTTCGAACACAGCCATGGAGAAGGTACGGAACTTTTACTCGGCTATTTTCATTTTAAAGTTCATTTTCATTTTTAAAGGAACACGACAGCTTCCTACAGCAGTGGCTCCCAAACTGGCGTCCTCGCCCCCCTGAGGAGGACGCCAAAGATCACAGGGATGCTCCAACACTTTCACTGCACAGGTGTTCAGAATCATGGAACATTTACTCCTCAGAGAGCTGAACATGAAGCACATCAACATTCCTGCTGCACACAGACCTTCTTCTACATTTTACTGAATTGCAAGAAGTAAAAAATTCCAGAGGAAGCAGATCTACAGCTCTGAACCGTCAGCCGATCGACGCGGTTTTCATTAAAAAAACATGCCTAACAGACACATTCTCTCTTTCCAATGAGACCAACAAGCGAACGCAGAGTCCAGCATCAAAGCAGAGCAACACGATTCCCCACAGAGGACGCGGCCCGGTGACACTGTGCGTGGGCGGATTCACCAGCCAATCAGCAGCAGATGAAATTAAGTCTCATTTTACCAAACGTTGGCATGTCCTTACCAAATGAATCACGGGTGATGACCTCAACATTTCCAGCCTGTAGGACGTGGATGATGACCTCACTCACCTTCAGGCTGATTCAGCATCAAAAAGACGTTTCCAAGATGACGGTTCGGCTCATTCCTGATACCCAAACGGGCCGTTTTTGGTCTGATTAACACGACATATTCGTCAGAGACTTCCATAATCCCTGATAGGGGACATTTTTCTCCACTTGGGGTGAACTTTCTCCTCTAATTTCACACTGTAGATAGTGATACTCATCATATTTGGTCCAGTTGTGCATTTTTTTTTACTATTTTTTTGAATTTCAAACACACATCATATACAATGCAATTTTTCATTGTGTAGAAAAAAAAATCTTTAATTTCTGAAAAGGGACATTTTTGTCCCCTTTTAAAAACGACCTAAAAACACCATATATTAATATTTTTTTCCACTTTTTTTTTTCATAAATCTTTTATTCCACTTCAGTTCTGATCATAACTACCAAGTTTTCAATTATTTTCAAAAAATTAACCCTTTAGATGCCAATTTGAACTTTTTAGCCCAAATTTTAACCCTTTAGGTGCCAGTATTTTCAAAATATATAAGTGAAATTATTGAGTAGGGATTATTATTATTATTATTTTTATAGTGGGTTGAGCAGGCGCCCCATGTACAGAGGCTATAGTCCTCGCTACAGCTGGCCCCGGTTCGAGTCCCACATCGGACGGCCCTGTGCTGCGTGTTGCTCCCCCTCTCTCTGCCCCTGCTTCCTGTCTCTTTGAACTTTCCATTAAAGGCACAAAAGCCCCAAAAAATAATAAAACAAACAAAAAAAAAAGCATTAATGCACAATAAAATATTTATCGGCGTTAAATAATTAATGAGTTAACGCAATAATTAGCGAGTTAACTCGCCTCAGCCATAAATATGACACGTAAAGATGAGTAATTTAGCAGTTGGCATTAATTACCTGGGCTGTGCTTCTGGTTCTCTGACCTTATCCAAAACCTTTTGACATTAAATGACTCTAAATCAGATCTGCAGAGCGTGCACACTGTTAGCTTTCAGTCTGGCTAGTGACTTTTCTGCTGGAAAATTGTACATTGCACAAGCAGCTGGCTGGATCCGCGCACCATGACATATAGTTAGCCTCCAAAAGCCCAAGAGAGGTGTAGTAAACTGAAGTAAAATAGAGCTAAACACCTCAAACTCATGCAGAATCCAACAGAAACACAGTGAAACCAGCATATCGAGCAGCACCGTTAAAGCAGAGATCTCTAAAGGTGTCAGTTTCCATGAACTTTCCACAGCCCGACACTTTGCTGTGAGCTCTGAATGTGCAGCAGTGAGATGTTCAGGTTGGGGTGAGCAGTCGAGTGTGAAGGCAAAGCAAAGACGTGGCGCAGGAAAGCACAGAAGAACGTCCTGCTGGCAGCTCAGAGACGGACAGCTTCCTGCACTGGAAAAAATGCCCCTCCATAAATAAGTAAGAAAAACAACGAATAAAAGACGTTTTTGCTTGAAATAAGCAAAAAAAATCTGCCAATGGAACGAGTGAAAATCGGCTTGTTGAGATTCCTTGAAATAAGATGTGATATTTGGGACTTTTGAGATAAAAGTGATCTTGAAATTAGCTTAAAAACCTCTTCAAATGAAAAAAAAAAGCTTGTTTCATATGAAATATGACTCAAAACAATTTGTTTTCAAGACTTTTTCATTTAACAAGTTTTAATACAATACATCTTGAATATCTTGTTAAATGAAAAAGTCTTGAAAACAAATTGTTTTGAGTCGGATTTCACATGAAACAAGCTTTTTTTTTTCATTTGAAGAGGTTTTTAAGCTAATTTCAAGATCACTTTTATCTCAAAAGTCCCAAATATCACATCTTATTTCAAGAAATCTTGACAAGCCGATTTTCACTAGTTCCATTGGCAGATTTTTTTGCTTATTTCAAGCAAAAACGTCTTTTATTTGATGTTTTTCTACTCATTTTTGGAGGGGCAGCGAGACTCTTTTGGTGCGTATATATTCAGGAGGCTGTGTTCCCCTGCCATCATGTCAGTGAATCTGCAGCGATGCAGAAGCTGTAGCAGTGAGGGCAGACCGATCAATTTACCAGTCGTCCATGCAGCGACTCTCACCTGTGGGGACAGAGCAGAAGAGCGACATTTTGAGCCTCCACTGAAGGATGTCCGGGATGCCTCCCCAGGGAAGTGATTCAGGGTCCCAGGCCGGGCCCCGGCAGGCGGATCCTTATTCAGTTTGAGCTCAGAAGAAAAAGAGAGGCCAAACTTTGAGAGGCAGCCACTGCAGCCCACTCGCTTGAGTTTTTTATGTTAGTTTTGCAAATAGAGCCGTCACTTCTTAAGCTTTGTGTCTGAGAAATGTGTCTGCTCGTTAGTTTCCCAGACAGCGAGTGACAGACAGAATGACACTGCAGAGTTTCTGCGCCCAGAGCTGCCAAACGAAGAGGCCACCCAGCAACACGGACATCTGCTGCGCCGTAAAACGCTGTTATTGCTCCCTGTGAATGATGCTGGATCTGCTTTTTGGTGGTCATAAAGTGAGGAAGGATGACAACATCGATGGCAGAAAGTGGAGTGAAGAAGAAACAGGATTGCACATGGCTGTGATATTTAAAATCTCTGCAAATTACAGCATAACACCTGCACTGGAAAAAAAATGCCCCTCCATAAATAAGTAAGAAAAACAACAAATAAAAGACGTTTTGCTTGAAATGAGCGAAAAAAATCTGCCAATGGGATTTCTTGAAATAAGATGTGATATTTAGGACTTTTGAGATAAAAGTGATCTTGAAATTAGCTTAAAAACCTCTTCAAATGTAAAAAAAAAGCTTGTTTCATATGAAATATGACTCAAAACAATTTGTTTTCAAGACTTTTTCACTTAACAAGATATTCCAGATGTATTGTCTTCAAACAAGTCCCTATATCTGGCTGAAATAGAACTTGTTAGGCAGTTGTGTCTCATATTAAGTGTAATGAGATATTTTGACTAGAAATGAGACAAATAGGGGCGGTCCGTGGCGTAGTGGGTTGAGCAGGCGCCCCATGTACAGAGGCTACAGTCCTCGCTGCAGCTGGGCCCGGTTCGACTCCCGCACCGGGCGGCCCTTTGCTGCATGTCTTTCCACTCTCTCTGCTTCCTGTCTCTCTCAAACTGTCCTAACATTAAAGGCATAAAAAGCCCCAAAAAATACTTTAAAAGAAATGAGACAAATATACTTGGTAAGACTTTGATTTTTTTCCAGTGTGAGAGGGATTTGATTTGATCTCTACCCGCAGAAATCTTATTATCTTATCTAAAAGTCTGGGCAAACAACACAAAAACTGCACATGAAACCAAGCCGATCAAGAACACTGAAAACTATCCAAATGTCAAACTTCCAAGCGGAACACGGAGCCTTTATTTTCCTGTGGTGCACATGAGGACATTTTGTTTCTAGTTGTTTTCATGGTAACACCATCATCAACAGCTTCACATCCATCTGCTGCAGCCAAAGAAAGCAGCCGACTCTGAGTCACAAGAGCAGGACCTGGGCAACGATCCTGGGCACCGATCCTGGGCAACGATCCTGGGCGCCGATCCTGGGCAACGATCCTGGGCAACGATCCTGGGCGCCGATCCTGGGCGCCGATCCTGGGCGCCGATCCTGGGCAACGATCCTGGGCGCCGATCCTGGGCAACGATCCTGGGCAACGATCCTGGGCGCCGATCCTGGGCAACGATCCTGGGCAACGATCCTGGGCGCCGATCCTGGGCAACGATCCTGGGCGCCGATCCTGGGCAACGATCCTGGGCGCCGATCCTGGGCAACGATCCTGGGCAACGATCCTGGGCGCCGATCCTGGGCGCCGATCCTGGGCAACGATCCTGGGCGCCGATCCTGGGCAACGATCCTGGGCAACGATCCTGGGCGCCGATCCTGGGCAACGATCCTGGGCAACGATCCTGGGCGCCGATCCTGGGCAACGATCCTGGGCGCCGATCCTGGGCAACGATCCTGGGCAACGATCCTGGGCGCCGATCCTGGGCAACGATCCTGGGCGCCGATCCTGGGCGCCGATCCTGGGCGCCGATCCTGGGCGCCGATCCTGGGCGCCGATCCTGGGCGCCGATCCTGGGCAACGATCCTGGCCGCCGATCCTGGGCGCCGATCCTGGGCAACGATCCTGGCCGCCGATCCTGGGCGCCGATCCTGGGCAACGATCCTGGGCGCCGATCCTGGGCAACGATCCTGGGCGCCGATCCTGGGCAACGATCCTGGGCGCCGATCCTGGGCAACGATCCTGGGCAACGATCCTGGGCGCCGATCCTGGGCAACGATCCTGGGCAACGATCCTGGGCGCCGATCCTGGGCAACGATCCTGGGCGCCGATCCTGGGCAACGATCCTGGGCGCCGATCCTGGGCAACGATCCTGGGCAACGATCCTGGGCGCCGATCCTGGGCGCCGATCCTGGGCGCCGATCCTGGGCAACGATCCTGGGCGCCGATCCTGGGCAACGATCCTGGGCAACGATCCTGGGCGCCGATCCTGGGCAACGATCCTGGGCAACGATCCTGGGCGCCGATCCTGGGCAACGATCCTGGGCGCCGATCCTGGGCAACGATCCTGGGCAACGATCCTGGGCGCCGATCCTGGGCAACGATCCTGGGCGCCGATCCTGGGCGCCGATCCTGGGCGCCGATCCTGGGCGCCGATCCTGGGCGCCGATCCTGGGCAACGATCCTGGCCGCCGATCCTGGGCGCCGATCCTGGGCAACGATCCTGGCCGCCGATCCTGGGCGCCGATCCTGGGCAACGATCCTGGCCGCCGATCCTGGGCGCCGATCCTGGGCAACGATCCTGGGCGCCGATCCTGGGCGCCGATCCTGGGCGCCGATCCTGGGTGCCGATCCTGGCCGCCGATCCTGGGCGCAGATCCTGGGCGCTGATCCTGGGCGCCGATCCTGGGCGCCGATCCTGGGCGCCGATCCTGGGCGCCGATCCTGGATCCTGGGGACCAACCGATCCTGGATCCTGGGGACCAACCGATTCTGAGCGCTGACCGATCCTGTATACCGATCCTGGGCAGCGATCCTGGGCAGCGATCGATCCTGGATCCTGGGGACCGACCAATCCTGGGCACCGATCAATCCCGGGCACCGATCGATCCTGGATCCTGGGGACCGACCAATCCTGGGCACCGATCAATCCCGGGCACCGATCAATCCCGGGCACCGATCAATCCCGGGCACCGATCGATCCTGGATCCTGGGCACCGATCGATCCTGGATCCTGGGGACCGACCAATCCTGGGCACCGATCAATCCCGGGCACTGATCGATCCTGGATCCTGGGCACCGATCGATCCTGGATCCTGGGCACCGATCGATCCTGGGCACCGATCGATCCCGGGCACTGAGCGATCCCGGGCACCGATCGATCCTGGGCACCGACCGATCCTGGGCACTGACTGATCCTGGGCACCGATCGATCCTGGGCACTGACTGATCCTGGGCACCGACCGATCCTGGGTACAGGACCGGTGCCGAGAGATCCAGAAGAATGCATAATTCTGACAATTTATCGCCTAAACAAAAAGAGAAAAAACAAGAAAAAAGTGGAAAAAAGGCTTTTTGATCATCCCTCTACAGAAAAAAAAATATTTTCCTGAAGACGAAACTCCATCACTGGAAAGAAGATGCATGTAAACTTCACATGAAAATCTAAGGTGAGAACACTATTATGCATGGAAATGAATTATGGGACAGTGCAACGCAACAAACTGAGCAAAGAGAACTATCCGTCATGTGGCTGCTTCGGCCTCAGGCGGACACTCCAATAAAGGCGCCACCTTCATGCTGCCTGAACAAAGAGCTTCACAACTTTTTCTGCTTTCGGACATTTCAGAGTTCACTTCTTTATTCCAGGCCTTAATAATGGAAGTTATTCTTTTTCCAAGAAGCACGCCGGGTTATAGGCCAACAGAAAAAGTTTCAGAGGAAACAACGATCCAAAGGTAGTTCTGGGTTTCAGAGGGGACCAAACAGAATGAATTCTGGTCCCACATGGATGCCATACGCCAACGCTTATGAATGATGAATGATGCTGTAGCGGCGGCTCTAACGGTGGTCGGAGCGCCCCTGATTCCCCAAACAGCACGATGACCACAGTCTCTGCGTCTTACACACAGTATATATCAAGAAATATTAAAACATTTCTACATATAATCCTTGCATACACGTAGAGGCGTGTTACTTGTAGCTTTTTAAGAAATGTGCTCATTGCAGAGTTATGATCAGTTGACTGAGGAAGGTTTTAACCATACTAGGAAAGAGTTTCTGTTTCTAGCATCATGATAAATACTCAGTATGCAGAGCGTTTACCCACAATGCATTTCGCTCCTGCCCGAGCCGAAATCAGCCGGCCTGAAGCTGATTTCTCTTAAGCTCTAAACTCTGTAAACTTTAGCAACATTTGAAACATTTTCAGGTGAGAAAGTAGTCGTTTAGATCCCCAACGTGTTGAAAACCTGACAAAATACCGGCTATTTACAACTTTGTTCCCACGAATACGGCACTACTAAAGCTAGCCGCAGTGAGCTAACGCACTTCCTGTTATTTTCACAAAATAAAATACCCGTTGCCTTTTATCATAGGGAAAGCCATTACCATACAATTGGTGCTTTTGTTTTGAAAACAGGAAGTGAACCTACCCTCGTTGTAGCTAGCTTGAAACTGACGTTTTGACAGGAAATGACGATCGGCGACGTCACGTTACGTTGCATCTTGGGTAGTTTGAGTATGAGTAGTAACCTCATGATGCATACCCAACATTTCAGAGAATCTAGGATGCATATTTTAGCTTCAAGCATGTACTTACTCAAAACAGGTCAAAACATCTCAGTAACAAGCTGTAATATCTTATTTAGATAATTAAGGACAGAAACACTTAAAACAAGTGAAACAGTCGAACATAAAAACTGCTTACTGAGAAGAAATGTCTTATCGGACAAAAAATAAGCATCTATCCCTTTGATCTAAGATATTTCTTTTTACTTAGATTTCACTTTTTGCAGTGCATCAGGGAACTCCGAGTGACTTTACAATGTTCCTGGTGAAAGTACATTTCTGATAGAACTTTTTCCTTCTTTCTTTTGAAAGAAGTGAGAGGACCGCAGCCTGCAGGAAAACATCAGCTCTAAGAAGAAACATGCACAGCGTTTCACATCAAACAAGAGGAATCTTTGTTCGCTGCGACCACACGGATCTCTGAGAGACAGAACGGCTTCTCTGTGACTTTCACTTTGAGTTTAAAGCTCCAGCTTTCATCCTGCTCACAGAAGATCGGTGATTTAAGTCACGTGCACTTGTTTTTCCTTGGTTTTCGGTCATCACATCTGGAATCAGTGAGCAGCATCTCCACAGGAATCCCACTTGATGTTCAAACATTCACACAGAAAATGCACTGAAGGGAAAACAGCTCAAAGATTCACAAACTTATACCAGATATTTAAAATATGACACGACTTCCGGAGTCTTCACGGTGAGCAGATTCAGCCTTCTGTTAATCCTTTAAATCCTTTAATTTGACTGTTTTCTTTTTGTTGGAAGGACTTTCATGGTGAACTGCACACTTTCTGCAAATGGGACCATAATGAAGCTTAAATTAGGATATTCAGGGAATATTATCACTCAGATACAAAGACCCCAGCGTTAAATGTGAACCTACCCTCGTTGTAGCTAGCTTGAAACTGCCGTTTTGACAGGAAATGACGATCGGCGACGTCACGTTGCGTTGCATCTTGGGTAGTTTGAGTATGAGTAGTAACCTCATGATACATACCCAACATTTAGGAGAATCTAGTATGCATCCGGGAACTTCTCGCTTACTCAAACTCGCATACTAACTCAGAAAGTTAGTAGGAGTAGTAGGAGAAGTATGCGGTTTGGAACACAGCCACATTGTTTGGCTTATCCAGACAACATGACGAAGACGGTGTTGAACCTACTCATGTCCAATCATATTTGGACGAGTGTAAGTCCAACCTATGTGAAATAATGAGTCATATAAATATGAAATGTACCCGGAAATCGGGGCTCTGTCTGATGGATTTCCAGCTCTGTCCCTCCGAGTCCAGCGCTGCTATACTTCACATGTGTCTACCAATAAATACTTTATTTAACTTAAGATTCCTCCGGCTTGTTCTTGAGTTTCCAATGAAAGAATCGAGCTAACAGTTTGGCTAAGACGCGTCCCAGCTGCCAGCGGGCACCCTGGACGGGTTGCCAGGTCAGCACAGGTACAAGCGGGACAAACTGCCGCAGCTCCAGGACTTCCTGCGAAGGTGAACCGACACTTTGCTGTTATTACATCAGCATCATGGAACTGAAGCTCTTCACACGGCTGCAGAGCTGCTGCTGAGCACCACAGATAGAAGCTTCGATCCTATTAAATACACTGAAACAGTGAGAAGAATCCTTTTTCCACCTTAAAACAAACATTTATGCCTTGTGCTGTTTTATTGAAGCAGGAAGACGGCTGATTGTTTTACAGAAAAAAAGCTTCAGAGCATTTGCAGAGCAAACACTTTAACTTTTCATTGATTTCTTTAATTACTTTGTTGGATCAGCAGCTCATTTACATTTCGTCCATCGTTGTCCTGAACACCAGAGAACCCGTTTTATTGCAAATGGTGGGGAATACAGCGATCTGACAGCAGGAACAACAGGAAGGCTGAAAGGTACACGCATCATAACACTGAAAGCATCACAGCTTTACAGCCAAACTGCTAAATAAGTCCAACATTCACTCGGTTTGTTCTCCAAACTCTGTGGGAGGACAGAGGCAGGAGTTTACATCCATATTCTGTAGCTGAGCATCGATATTTTCTTTATTAAATCTTAATCCTCCTGGAGCTGTGTGAACACACACAAACCTGATTTCCACACACCTTTCCTCTGAACATCTGTAATATGGGAACACACTGCAAAAAGCTAGCTTTCAAAAACAAGAAAAAAAAAGTACAAAAATTAGGTGTATTTTGCTTAAAAAAGGCAAAATTATCTGCCAATGGAACAAGAAAATGTGGCTTGTCAAGATTTTTCAAAACAAGTAAAAATATTTAATCTCAATTAACCCACAAATACCTTAGAATTAGTGTATTTTAACCAATAACAAGTACATTTTTCTTGATTCTAATTAAATACACGTGGCCTATTTTCTCAATATATTGAAAAATATTCTTGAATTAAGTAAATGCTAGAGCCATAATCTTGACATAGTGGTATGCACTGGGCCTTATATTTCTTGAAACCAGCTTTGAAACTGTTGATATTCTAGCTTCAAGCATGTACAACTTACTCAAAACAGGTCAAAACATCTCAGTAACAAGCTGTAATATCTTATTTAGATAATTAAGGACAGAAACAGTTAAAACAGGTGAAACAGTCGAACATAAAAACTGCTTACTGAGAAGAAATATCTTATCGGACAAAAAATAATCATATATCCCTTTGATCCAAGATATTTCTTTTTACTTAGATTTCACTTTTTGCAGTGCATCAGGGAACTCCGAGTGACTTTACAATGTTCCTGGTGAAAGTACATTTCTGATAGAACTTTTTCCTTCTTTCTTTTGAAAGAAGTGAGAGGACCGCAGCCTGCAGGAAAACATCAGCTCTAAGAAGAAACCCGTTCAGATGCACAGCGTTTCATATCAAACAAGAGGAATCTTTGTTCGCTGCGACCACACGGATCTCTGAGAGACAGAACGGCTTCTCTGTGACTTTCACTTTGAGTTTAAAGCTCCGGCTTTCATCCTGCTCACAGAAGATCGGTGATTTAAGTCACGTGCACTTGTTTTTCTTTGGTTTTCGGTCATCACATCTGGAATCAGTGAGCAGCATCTCCACAGGAATCCCACTTGATGTTCAAACATTCACACAGAAAATGCACTGAAGGGAAAACAGCTCAAAGATTCACAAACTTATACCAGATATTTAAAATATGACACGACTTCCGGAGTCTTCACGGTGAGCAGATTCAGCCTTCTGTTAATCCTTTAAATCCTTTAATTTGACTGTTTTCTTTTTGTTGGAAGGACTTTCATGGTGAACTGCACACTTTCTGCAAATGGGACCATAATGAAGCTTAAATTAGGATATTCAGGGAATATTATCACTCAGATACAAAGACCCCAGCGTTAAATGTGAACCTACCCTCGTTGTAGCTAGCTTGAAACTGCCGTTTTGACAGGAAATGACGATCGGCGACATCACGTTACGTTGCATCTTGGGTAGTTTGAGTATGAGTAGTAACCTCATGATGCATACCCAACATTTAGGAGAATCTAGTATGCATCCGGGAACTTCTGCTTACTCAAACTCGCATACTAACTCAGAAAGTTAGTATGAGTAGTAGGAGAAGTATGCTGTTTGGAACACAGCAGGAGACTCGTGGAGACCGCAAGGCTTGTGATTGGTCGGCTAACGACATAATTTCCTGAATCCCTTTCCCGGTTTAGCTCCTTCCTCTCAGAACAACAGCACCACCATTTCTGAAAGAGTTTACTGTGTGCCGGGCAACATTTGGTCAGAATTATTTGCATTTCAGCATCAACGAGCTCCGACTCCAGCAACAACGTTCGTCTGACCACCTCGACCTGCATTGGCTGATCAGCTGTTTGTGTGCACAGGTAACTGAGCAGGTGCACCTGATAAAGCGGCCGGTGACTGCATGTGTTGCTTTAATGGTTCCTTCTCACCTTACTTCAACTTTTCTCTTCATCTTTTTAATTATTTAAGTTTTAATGAGAGGCTTTTATTGAGCGATGGCTCTTATGTGGATCTTCGTCATTAATGCAGTTAAGTGACTCGAGTGTCTTGGTTATTCTATACGGCCCTATATAATCTTTAACTTGATGGTGTTCTACTTTAGCCATTTATACTCTATATTCTTGGAGATTTATTAAAGGAATCAATAAAAAGATGATGTATTTTATGTGGATTCACCTCATCAATGTCAGAAAGTTTCTATAAAACAGGAAAAAAGGCTTGTTTGGCTGTCTCCACCCAGCATTGGAGGGCTTCAGTCTTTGCCCTTTTAAGTGTATGAAGCCTAATGTGTGCTTGGACGCCTCAGAGTGTTAATGTAACCTTGTACAGGGGGATAGTTTCTGATTATTTGGCTCGGGCTGAAGTCGGCGCTCTGCGTGACGCAGGCGATGCAGCCCTGCAGGGAGGAGCGGGAGTCGTATATAAAGATGGTTTCTGGCTGCTGACCAGCTCCGCTCTGCACACACACACATGCACACTCACGTGCACACTCACATGCACACGCATGCACCATAGGTGGCTCTTAATCATATTATCCTTGCGAATGAGGTGAGCAGCACGATGTCTTAAGTACACTTCAGTGAGGTGTGCTGTAATTATACACTCAGCATGTTAGACCACACACACACACACACACACACACACACACACACACACACACACACACACACACACACCTACACACACCTGTCTCCCATAAACACACAAGGACAGAGTTTTAAGCAGGTATAAGTGGCCAAAATAAACATTTCAATACATTATCCTTGTCCATTATCCATAAAATGTAATGTAAAAAAATATTACACATGAATGTAAATAATGTATGTAAATTTAAAAAATCAAATAATGTAAATAAATAAAAATATAATGTAAATAGATAAAAAGCTTGTTGCATATCTGCAACTGTGGGCGCTACAAGGTTAAAACATACATTTATTGTTATGGTGCGAGGCGTAAGGACATGAATGCGGACTGCAAAAAACAAAACAAGACTTGATTTATTAATCCAAAACGAGGTTAAAGCAAAACGCGGCTGAGCCGGATGACAGGACTAGAACTATGAAAACAAAACAGGACTGAGACAAAACAAAGAACATGTGTCAGGCAGGGTGGGTGCGAGGAAGGATGGAATACAAGAAAGGTACTTCGCTGATGACGAGTGACGAAAGAGGATCTGGCCATGAACATGGAAAAAAAGCCTCGGGCTCTGCGGGGGTCTGCTCGGGCTCTGCGGGGGTCTGCTCGGGCTCTGCGGGGGCCTGCTCGGGCTCTTTGGGGACCTGCTCAGGCTCTGCGGGGGCCTGCTCGGGTCCTGCGGGGGCCTGCTCGGGTCCTGCGGGGGCCTGCTCGGGTCCTGCGGGGGCCTGCTCGGGCTCTTTGGGGACCTGCTCGGGCTCTGCGGGGGCCTGCTCGGGCTCTGCGGGGGTCTGCTCGGGCTCTGCGGGGGTCTGCTCGGGCTCTGCGGGGGCCTGCTCGGGCTCTTTGGGGACCTGCTCAGGCTCTGCGGGGGCCTGCTCGGGTCCTGCGGGGGCCTGCTCGGGCTCTGCGGGGGCCTGCTCGGGCTCTTTGGGGACCTGCTCAGGCTCTGCGGGGGCCTGCTCAGGTCCTGCGGGGGCCTGCTCGGGCTCTGCGGGGGCCTGCTCGGGCTCTGTGGGGTGGGGGCCTGCTCGGGTCCTGCGGGGGCCTGCTCGGGCTATGTGGGGTGGGGGCCTGCTCGGGTCCTGCGGGGGCCCGCTCGGACTCTTTGGGGGCCTGCTCGGGTCCTGCGGGGGCCCGCTCGGACTCTTTGGGGGCCTGCTCGGGCTCTGCGGGGGCCCGCTCGGGCTCTGTGAACTGTTCTGTACATGAAATGTGCTATTAATAAATTTGACTTTGACAATGTAGAAAAAGATGATTCATAAAATGAATGATGAAATATTATTATTTGTCCTTGAATGTCACAGTAGTAAACCCCTAACTAAATCAAATGTGTCAGCAGAACCATTCGATGCGTTTGTGTAGATATACTTTGAAACTAACGCCCGACGTTTTGCTGTTTCTGCTCAGCCAAAGAACACGTTAGAGACCCTCTGAGCTCTGAAACTAAAACAAATAAACAGACACACACAGTGGAGGAAAATCAGATTTTACTTGGAAGCTTGAAGGAATTTCCCTGAATCTTTACAGATTAAATCAAAAGTCCAAACAATGCGAGCATTAGATATCCCCCAGTGTTCGGCTGCAGCCTGAAACATGCCGAGAGGCGGCCTGCAGAGGTGGAGAACAACTGGAATTCGATCATCTCTTTGCAGAGAAAACTCAATAGTCTGTTCACGGCTCGGTCTATTCCCTGGTTCAGCCATCCACGCTATCAGATCAATATGTAATTTATCTGCAATAAAGCTGAGCTTCTCCCTGGGATGGGCAGTGCATGTTGGGCTGTCTGTGCTTCACTCTGTGTGTTTGTGTCATGGGAGGAAACTGTGAGCTGCTGGGGAGTGAGACGCCCCGTCAACCAGAGTGTGGCCTGAAGGTTCGGGTCTCAAATCTAAATGAGTCACAATAACTAAAGTAACACCTCCTTCATGGAAGATGCTGGTCTTAAATGTTTGTCCAGTCTTTGTTGGCTTCCTGCATTTAAAGGGACAGTTCGCCTCTTTAAAGGGACAGTTCGCCTCTTTAAAGGGACAGTTCGCCTCTTTAAAGGGCCAGTTCGCCTCTTTAAAGGGGCAGTTCGCCTCTTTAAAGGGACAGTTCGCCTCTTTAAAGGGCCAGTTCGCCTCTTTAAAGGGGCAGTTCGCCTCTTTAAAGGGACAGTTCTCCTCTTCTGACATGAAGCTGTGTAACATCCCATATCAGCAGCATCATTTCTGAACATCTTCTTACCCCCTGCTGCGTCCTGTGAGCAGAGTTCCAGCCTCGTTTTGGTGTTGATGAAGGTAGTCCGGCTAGTTGGCTGGGGTTTAAAAAATAAAGCGTTTTGCTTCTCAGAACAATATGCGTTCAACAGAGTAATACATTTGCATCACAAAATGGTTCTCCAGGAAAAAGTCAGACCTCACAATCTCTTGGCCCTATTTTCTCTCCCTTCGTATCACTGCCTGCTGCCGACAGCCGCGCCTGTTACGGTGTTTGCTGCTCGGAAGCAGGCAGTGATACGAATTTAATTTATTATTTAACAAATTATTTATTATTTGATAAATTTTAATAATTTAATAAATAATAATAATTAATATTAAATAGTAATTATTAAAATAATATTAATAACAAATAATATTTTATTATTAAAATAATAATATATTTAGATTTATTAAAATATTATATTTTATAAAATTATATAAAAATATAATATTTTTATCAAATATATTTTATATATGGCGCTAGCCGGACTAGCCGGAGAGAAAATAGCACCAAGAGATTGTGAGGTCTGACTTTTTCCTGGAGAACCATTTTGTGATGCAAATGTATTACTCTGTTGAACGCATATTGTTCTGAGAAGCAAAACGCTTTATTTTTTAAACCCCAGCCAACTAGCCGGACTACCTTCATCAACACCAAAACGAGGCTGGAACTCTGCTCACAGGACGCAGCAGGGGGAAGAAGATGTTCAGAAATGATGTTGCTGATATGGGATGTTACACAGCTTCATGTCAGAAGAGGCGAACTGTCCCTTTAAAGAGGCGAACTGTCCCTTTAAAGAGGCGAACTGTCCCTTTAAGTCAAATTAGACCAATCGTCACACTTTTGATCTTTTTTGCCGTGCAGAAGGAATGCACCTCAGCTTCCTCACAGATTCTGGAGCGGAGCCACGAACTCTGCTTGGTTTCTGTCAGGGGACGTGTTCCCGTGTTCCTTCTTCTGTATTTTCTGCCGTCAGATGCTCGCGTCATCGAGCTGAACCCACGCCGCACACTCGACCCGAACTTTTCTTCTGCATTCAGAAAGCAGAGCGTCCTGCCTCCCCCTCTGCTCCTGCCACGCAGGACGACTCCATCAAGCTGTTTGTTGTGACTGTATTACGGCAGGACCCCCCCCCCCCCCCCCCCCCCCGCCTCAGCATTCAGCCGGCGTGTGCCACAGCGACCCGCCGGGCGCCCTGTGATTGATGGCACCACCGCCAGAAGGATTACTATGCCATGATGCAGAGGCAAATGAATCACTCTGACACGCCGGCTGACATGTAATTTCTCCCCTGCACCTCGGCGGGGACAAACATCCGGCAGGTGGAGATCTCAAATATGAGCAATGTTCACGCTTTGTGCTCCTGCCAGTTCTTTAAATTCAGCCTTAACGCTTAAATTAAGGAGGATATTTTCACGGGCTTCACAGCTACGTTCTCAGGATCCGGGGCTCAGTTTACCTGCTCTCAGCACCAAATGGGAAACTTCAAACTAATCCTGATAAAAAAAGAAGGCAGCGGGAATTAGTCCAAAAATAATTTAGTTATGCTTGATTTATGATTTATTATCGTTGAGGACAGAGAAGCATTTTCTTTCTCCTCTCTGCCTGTTGTTGTTTCAGTTTAAGAGAGACGGGACTCACAGGCAGGACACGGGGGGGTAGATTAGGGTGAAAAGTTGAGCTTCCCTCACAAAGCTGGAACAGGTTACAGAAGTCAGAACACTCAACAAATACACCAGTGGAAGGATCAGGCTGTAATCCAGAGAAGAGCTCCGGTTCCAAAACTGTAGAAGAGACACAAACTGCTGGAGGGCAAAGCAAAGACACAAGTTAAAGAAGGCCTTATGGATACGGAGGCTAAAGAAGGCCTTAAAGAAGGCCTTATGGATACGGAAGGTAAAGAAGGCCTTAAAGAAGACCTTATGTATACGGAGGCTAAAGAAGGCCTTAAAGAAGGCCTTATGGATACGGAAGGTAAAGAAGGCCTTAAAGAAGTTCTTATGGATACGGAGGTTAAAGAAGGCCTTAAAGAAGGCCTTATGGATACGGAAACCTTTAACCTCCGTATGCATACGGTCTTCTTTAGCCTCCGTATGCATAAGGTCTTCTTTAACCTCCGTATGCATAAGGCCTTCTTTAGCCTCCGTATGCATAAGGTCTTCTTTAGCCTCCGTATGCAGAAGGCCTTCTTTAGCCTCCGTATGCATAAGACCTTCTTTAGCCTCCGTATGCATAAGGTCTTCTTTAGCCTCCGTATGCATAAGGCCTTCTTTAGCCTCCGTATGCATAAGGTCTTCTTTAGCCTCCGTATGCATAAGGTCTTCTTTAGCCTCCGTATGCATAAGGCCTTCTTTAGCCTCCGTATGCATAAGGCCTTCTTTAGCCTCCGTATGCATAAGGCCTTCTTTAGCCTCCGTATGCATAAGGCCTTCTTTAGCCTCCGTATGCATAAGGCCTTCTTTAGCCTCCGTATGCATAAGGCCTTCTTTAGCCTCCGTATGCATAAGGCCTTCTTTAGCCTCCGTATGCATAAGGCCTTCTTTAGCCTCCGTATGCATAAGGCCTTCTTTAGCCTCCGTATGCATAAGGTCTTCTTTAGCCTCCGTATGCATAAGGTCTTCTTTAGCCTCCGTATGCATAAGGCCTTCTTTAGCCTCCGTATGCATAAGGTCTTCTTTAGCCTCCGTATGCATAAGGTCTTCTTTAGCCTCCGTATGCATAAGGTCTTCTTTAGCCTCCGTATGCATAAGGTCTTCTTATGGATACGGAGGCTAAAGAAGGTCTTTTTCATACGGAGGACAGAACAAGATGCTGGTAAAACCGCACAGTGAGTTCAAACCTTTATTCAACAGACCCCAGTCCAAAGAAATGCTTCACAGTTTAGTCTTAGCTGCATTCAGCTCTTATAAACAGATTCAAACTTCCAGATAAGTTTTAAAACACTTTCAGTGTCATTTCAATGTCTTCAGTGAGTTCCCCGACTCTCAGCTGCTGCAGCATCTCAGGAAATGTTGCTTTCTCTCAGCAGCCTGTCACAGAATTCCTGATTCACGCTAACAAGGCCAAAGGCCACGTTTGGACAAATCAGAACCCATTTAGCTTCCTGTCTTTTAGACCGGAGATGGCTGGCATCGGTTGGTGCTGCGCCCGGGTGCGGCTGGTCCGAAAAACATAGATTTCTGTGAGATTTGTGGCCTGAAGCCTGCAGCTGCACATGTTCTTTAGTTTCTTTTTTCTTTGGAATGAAGCGAACACAGGAAAGGTTGATCATGGGAGACGGCAGCGGACGGTCCAGCAGAGGACAGAAGAAGGTAGAAAATGGCCGAGGACATTGATATAAAAAGCATTTGAGGGGTTTTAAGGATGTCGAGGTCGTATCGGACCATTGAAACTTTAAAATGAAGAGATAAAACATTTCGCTTACAGGGACGATCACTCTGTATATATGCTCTCAAGTCCCATCTATTCCTTGCCAGAGTGTCTCAGTTCCTCAGTGTCGAGCTTTCCAGCAATTTGTTCCAAGCCTGTTTCATGTTGTGTAAGATCTCAGCCTTCCTGCCAACATCGTCACAGTCCTGACTGTTTATGGCCTTCTCGCTGCTCTTTGCCTGTAAATGTGCCTCCTGCACTGGAAAAAATGCCCCTCCAAAAGTAAGTAAGAAAAACAACAAATAAAAGACATTTCTGCTTGAAATAAGCAAAAAAATCTGCCAATGGAACTAGTGAAAATCGGCTTGTCAAGATTTCTTGAAATAAGATGTGATATTTAGGACTTTTGAGCTAAAAGTGATCTTGAAATTAGCTTAAAAACCTCTTCAAATGTCAAAAAAAGCTTGTTTCATATAGCCTGGCTGACGCGTCCACATCTGGATGAGATGGTGGTCTTGGAACTAGGTGTGCGTTTTCTCGTATTTGAGGCGTGGTTTACGAATGCCTAGAGCCGTTTATTGGGCGCTACGAATGTCTATCAGATGGCGTCTGGTTCTTCCCATGCTGCTTTGCGCGCGATTCATAGCCAATTGTATCACTTATACCAGATGACGTATGTAGAGCGACAGAAATTCGACGAGCAAATACATCCTTCTTGGCAATGAAATCTTTCAACGCCAAACGTTGCTCTTTTTTAAAAGTAAACTTGCGTTCTAAGCTACTTAAAACACTTTCTAAGGCTGCATCGAACGGTAACGTTGTGTCCGCTGCCATGTTGGATTAACACTCTACAAGCTTCGGTGTCGCGCATAGACGTCGTCATCGTGTCTGGTATTAAGTGTAATGAGATATTTTCACTAGAAATTAGACAAATATACTTGGTAAGACTTTGATTTTTTCCAGTGTGCCTGTCTGCCTGGATCAAACTTTGTGTTCTTTGAGATTAACATTTTTTTATGTTCATTATTTCAACAATACAATAACAACAGTAACCACAGTAACAAGGTCGATACATCAAATTAGTAAAATAAGCACTACGTCAGATAAATAATTGGTTAACAGGAAATAAATAAATAACTATAAGAAGAAGCACTGTTACATTTCTTCGCTATCAGAAGCAAGACTCTAATCAGATATTTATTTTCTTTGCCGATCACATCTGAGGGAAGCACCTTTAATAGTCTTATTTCTATGTCACGTCTCTTCTTTTCTAACTATCAGTGGATTCAAATCTGCTATAAAACGTTGCTTCATTCTGCCTTCATATAATGAAGCCCTGAAAGAAATGGATCCGTCAGGTTTACTGGCTGGTTTTTATGACGACCCCCCCTACAAACCCACATTCTGGGTGCCAAACAAGCAGCGAGTGAGAGATGCATGAAGAAGAAACAGGAGAGGACAGTAAAGGAACGGGAGAGGCTTAAATTTATGAGATGAAGTGAAAGTAGAAACTTAGTGCAGCACAGCTGACAGCCTGGAGCCTCAGCTCCTTTCTGCAATAAAGGTTTGATTAACTTCACCGGATACGTTGAATGCATAATAAAGAAGCTTAGTTGTAATGGAAAATTATTAGGGCTGGGCGAGTTAACTCGTCATTATCGCGTTAACTCGTTAATTATTTAACCCCGATAAATATTTTATCTCGCATTAACGCAGGTTTTATTTATTTATTATTATTTTTTTAATTAAATTATTTTATTTTTTTAAACTTTTTTTCAGGCTTTTATTCTGTAAAAGTCTGTTGCTCACAGGCTTTTATTTTGTAAAAGTCTGCTGCTGTCTGCTGTGGAACAGGAAAAGAAAGTAATCGGCGGATCCACCAAACATGGAGAAGGGTACGGAACTTTTACTCGGCCATTTTCATGTTAAAGTTCTTCCAGACGGCGGAGTCGACAGAACCAAAGTCATCTGTAAACTCTGCCAAGTTGAATTGTCTTCTCAGCGTAGTAGTTCCAGTCTAAAATATCACTTAAAGGCAAAACACACAACTGATAGCAGCAAGTCATTCAAGGAAACAGACAGTGGAGCGAGGCTTCTACATAAAAACTACAGAAAGATGCTGATGTTAAAAGTGTGTTTGCACAACAAATGTTATGGCACTTTCATTCATATGGCAGCACATTTAAAATAAAGCTAAATGCTAAAAGCTATACGCTACTTTTGGATTCATTTTTGGATTCTGCGTACAAATGCGATTAATCGTGATTAATCAGGGAAATCATGTGATTAATTAGGTTAAACATGTTAATCGTTGCCCAGGCCTATTATAAATCAAAGATGCAGAAAGACTTCTGCTTTTAAATCAGTTCAATAATCTACAGTTAGGCTAAAACACTGAATGTTTGTGTGCAGATGCACATTAAAGCTAAAGGAATCAAAGTTTTAAAGTTCAAATCAGTCATTCATTCATTCATTCCCAGTTTCCTCTGGACAAAAGTTGGATCATTCTGAGTATTTATTCATTAATGAAACCGTAACCAGGTCAGTGAGTTGTGTTTGAGAGCTTTTCTGCTTCTAACTGCAGAAGTTATCTGACAAAATACTTTTAAAAATGATCAAATCGAACACGGGAACTCGGAGTTCAGACATTTTCTGTAATTTCTTCTTGTTTGTTCAACAACTTTTCAGATGGTGGAATAATTCTGTGTTTAAAGTTCCAGAAGCAAATCTCCGTTTTCTTTGTTAGGTTTATTTAGTGCGAACGCAGGAAAGGTTGATCATGGGAGACGGCAGCGGACGGTCGAGCAGAAGACAGAAGAAAGTAGAAAATGGCCGAGGACATTGATATAAAAAGCATTTGAGGGCTTTTAAGGATGTCGAGGTCGGACTTTACCACCCTGCTTTACCATTCTCCTCAAATGGAAACAGGTTTCTCCACCAACTCACAACAGTTGGATACGGGAAATTTTACAATGTCTAAAGTTAGAGAAGTTAAGGTTCTTGATGTTACTCCTGACGATGCCGAGGACGCTTCTTAACAGTTAGAAAAGGACAAAACCCCCCTCTCCACACACTTTATCTATTTATTTTCTTCTCTTGTCCTTTCTCCTTTTAATTATTATTATTATCATTATTATTTTATTTTATTATTATTATTATTATTTATTATTATTATTATTTTTTTTTTTTTTTTTTTTTTTTTTTTTGTCTTACCATACTTAAATTTTTCACTTATGTTGCCATATGCTGTATAATAACTAAGTTGTTTGCTGTGACTACATCTGACATGGGTTGTCGGGGGGGATAGTTTTGTTGGGGTTCTCTTTTTGTCCCGTTTCCTTTTTTTTATTTTGTACTTCACATTAAAGCAGACGCTTGGACGCAATGGGAAACTGATATCTTTTTTCTTTCTGTACTGTCTGCAAAAACTCAATAAGGAGATTTTGAAAAAAAAAAAAAAAGAGGCGAACTATCCCTTTAAAATAGACAGAGAGCATTTAATATGTTCAATAAGGTGAATCTGTACAGGAAGAACAGAGGAAAGAAACATCCCACCCCGAGGCTGCCCCGGCAGCTAAATGCTTTAATGGGTTTTCCCAAAGATTTACAGAAAAGTGACTCGTTTGTGGAGAATAAAGCGATCCGAGCTGCAGCTCAAGGTGGAGTCAGCTGGAGCTTCATGGATCTGGAGGCCGAGCAGAGGTCTGCGCGTCCGCTGCTGAAGAGGCCAGATGATGCTCTGTGGCATCAGGCCGGTCCGTGGGGAGCGGAGACGTAAGATTGTTAACTTTCCCCGACCTGCCCGTCGGCCCACACAGGAGCCCGAGGCCTCATGTGCAGCCGGCCTGAGGCCCGCCTCCCCGGCAGGGAAACGTGTCAGCACTCCCCTCGCCTCTTCCAGGACGTGCACACGGACCTCCGAGCTTACAGCACGCACAGGGAGACAAAGTGTTTGTGTTTGAAGCTAAAAACTGTGTTTCAAGGTGAACTGCGCTGTTATCGTCTGTAAATAAATGTTTAAATTTGGATTGTTGTGACCTATTTAGCTGAAATCCTCCCATTTTCAAAGGAGGTTCACAGAGAGAAAGCCGATGTGTTAAAACCAAAGGATGGCTTCGGATAATCTTTTACTCTACGTCAGTGATACTCACTATTTATTTCCACCAGAGCCACATTGGCAGAACAAAATCAAGGTTAGAGCCACTTTTACCACAACATGCTGAAGTCCCCTTTGCAAATATGCATTTCTACATATAAAACATCCCATAGAAAAAGAAACAACACGATTTTAATTTGATTTTAGTAGGATTAAAAGTTGGATTTTACCACAATTAGATTATTTTCGAATGTAAACGGGCTGTTTTTAATAACAACACACACTCGAAACCCCACATTTGTTATTCAAAATATCCCGACGGGCATGAGTAGGTTAACACGTCTGGGATGATTAAACATATATGAGAGAATTATAAATAACACAGAGACCTTGTTGGATTTTACTGAATCTGACCAGGAAGCTACGATGGTGTCAGACACCTTGTGACGCTCGTCCATCGCCACCTCAGAAAAAAACCACGCTTCATCCCTTCCAGGCAGAGTTTTTATGAGACTGAGAAAGGCTCGAACCTATTATCACTTATTAACAAGCAGTGTGTGGATGTCTGCATCCAATCCAAGCATTCACACATTTTTATGGTTTCATAAATTATATACAGCAGCTCATACGCAGGCCTGAATGAGTATGAGTGCGTCTGCACAGGGAACCGTTCAACGAGATATGAATAAGAGTAGAAAATACTGTAAGAGTATGCTAATGGACTGGACTGAGAGAAATGTGTGTTCAGAGAAAGCAGAGAGAACTCTTTGCATCTATAAATTACTTTGGGGGCTTTGCTGCCTCTCAGCAACGTTCATATATCACGAGACGGGAGAGAGAGACTGCAAAGGAGAGTTTATGTTGTTTATGCTGTGAAAAATGTTCGACATAAAAGAGAAAAACAGAAGAAATGAGAAAACAGACCAGCGACGGAGCGCATTTACGTCATAAATATTAATACCAGGAGTCTTTTTCACACATTTTTTCATATTTGTGGAACATAAATCAGCAGCAGCTGCTTCAGCAAACACCCAAAAAACAATAAACCGGATGATGACCCCGGGGTTTTGGGAGCAAATGAGGAAATGGCTCGATGCTATAATGCACACAAATCTCCAAAAGGAGGCGGCGCCTGCACTGGAAAAAATGCCCCACCAAAAAAAAGTAGAAAAACAACAAATAAAAGACGTTTCTGCTTGAAATAAGCAAAACAAATCTGCCAATGGAACTAGTGAAAATCAGCTTGTCCAGATTTCTTGAAATAAAATGTGATATTTAGGACTTTTGAGATAAAAGTGATCTTGAAATTAGCTTAAAAACCTCTTCAAATGTAAAAAAAAAAGCTTGTTTCATATGATATGTGACTCAAAACAATTTGTTTTCAAGACTTTTTCACTTAACAAGATATTCCAGATGTATTGTATTAAAACAAGTCCCTATATCTGGCTGAAATGGTGCTTGTTAGGCAGTTGTGTCTCATATTAAGTGTAATGAGATATTTGGACTAGAAATGAGACAAATATACTTGGTAAGACTTTGATTTTTTCCAGTGTGATGTGAGTTACTGTCAGGAGCCGTGATGCAGAAACCATGATGTCATATCTGTCCATGATTGGACGAGGTCATGATTTCTATCCTTAACAGCATGAACAACAGATATTTGAGATGATCGATGTTTTGTCGGGACGTCTGTTGAGCTAATTGGGCTAATCGTGTGTCAGTGACAGACTCGCATCCTTTTAATTTAGCCCATTAATTTATCCTCTCAGAGTTTGAAATACTAAACAAATGTTAATATAGCTGAGCCCTCACAAATCTGTGCCTTTTTAATTGTGTATATCAGATCTGCCCACAGCAGGAATCAGCTGAACACCCCACAGTGAGGGGCAGAGGGGCAGTTTTTCATAGCAAACGTACAAATCTGAGCACATCTTGTATCAGGAAGTTAAATTCCTGTTTCTGTTTACTAAGCAGCAAAACTTTCCTTTAACAATAAGCAAGGACTAAACCCAAGCTAGACTTTAATTAAACTGCGATATTTATTTAACTCCGAACACCCCGAGTTTGAAGGCCGTGTTACTGTCCTGTCAGCAGTGCTGCGACATTTGATGCTCATTTAAGAGCTCTGAGCATCAGTTTTCAACGCACCGGGTACCCCCCCACAGTCACCTTTAGATGCACCTCTGCAGCTGTCAGTGATGCAGTGGCTGCACCAAATGCCTGCAGGGGAAGGTCCTTCCAAGATCAATAGTGAAAAAACTATCCTCATGCGATCCATGACTGCCTGCTATTTTCCCACTTCCTTTTTAAAAAAAAGATTATTTTCCATTTAGGGCTGGGCAACGATTAAAATGTTTAATCTAATTAATCACATGATTTCCCTGATTAATCACGATTAATCGCATTTGTACGCAGAATCCAAAATTGAATCCAAAAGTAGTGTATAGCTTTTAGCATTTAGCTTTATTTTAAATGTGCTGCCATATGAATGAAAGTGCCATAACATTTGTTGTGCAAACACACTTTTAACATCAGCATCTTTCTGTAGTTTTTATGTAGAAGCCTCGCTCCACTGTCTGTTTCCTTGAATGACTTGCTGCTATCAGTTGTGTGTTTTGCCTTTAAGTGATATTTTAGACTGGAACTACTACGCTGAGAAGACAATTCAACTTGGCAGTGTTTACAGATGACTTTGGTTCTGTCGACTCCGCCGTCTGGAAGAACTTTAAAATGAAAATGGCCGAGTAAAAGTTCCGTACCCTTCTCCATGTTTGGTGGATCCGCCGATTACTTTCTTTTCCTGTTCCACAGCAGACAGCAACAGACTTTTACAAAATAAAAGCCTGTGAGCAGCAGACTTTTACAAAATAAAAGCCTGTGAGCAACAGACTTTTACAAAATAAAAGCCTGTGAGCAACAGACTTTTACAGAATAAAAGCCTGTGAGCAACAGACTTTTACAAAATAAAAGCCTGTGAGCAACAGACTTTTACAAAATAAAAGCCTGTGAGCAACAGACTTTTACAGAATAAAAGCCTGTGAGCAACAGATTTTTACAGAATAAAAGCCTGTGAGCAGCAGACTTTTACAATAATAAAATAAATAATGAAACAGGGGTGGTCCGTGGCGTAGTGGGCTGAGCAGGCGCCCCATGTACAGAGGCTATAGTCCTCGCTGCAGCTGGCCCCGGTTCGAGTCCCACATCAGACGGCCCTGTGCTGCGTGTTGTTCCCCCTCTCTCTGCCGCCTGCTTCCTGTCTCTCTGAACTTTCCATTAAAGGCACAAAAGCCCCCAAAAATGTATATATATATAAAAAAAAACATGCGTTAATGCGCGATAAAATTTTTATCTGTGTTAAATAACTAACGAGTTAATCGAACGGCCCTGTGCTGCATGTTGTTCCCCCTCTCTCTGAACTTTCCATCAAAGCCACAAAAAATAATTTAAAAAAATTAAATAAAACCTGCGTTAATGCACGATAAAATATTTATCTGTGTTAAATAATTAATGAGTTAACTCGATAATAAGGAGTTAACTTGCCCAGCCCTAATTTAAATCGTATTAAATCTAATGAAATCTTATTAAATCTTAATAAATCTTATTAAATCTTATTAAATCTTAATAAATCTTATTAAATCTTATTAAATCTTAATAAATCTTAACTACCCCATGAAGAGCTGCAGCAGGAAAGGTTGAAGTCACTCAAACTTGTATGAAATGTTTGCTCTTTAATGACAGAACCTGGATTATTCTGGAAAAAGAGTTTCTCTGAATGCGTCTTTGAGGCCCTTCTCCTGCTCTCCTTCTCTTCTCCTTCGTCTCCCTTTGCTGCTTTTTATTCTTCTCTTTCCCCTGATCTCCCTCTCCAACTCTTTCTGTTCTCCCGCTCTCTTTCTTTTCTATTTTCCCAACCTTCGGTTCTCCTTCCGTCCTTGGTTTTGTCCTCCGTCTTATTGTCCTCGATGTCTTTTCTTTCCTCCTCATCCCTCCGTTCTTGCTATTTTTTCTCATCTCTCCTCAATGACAACCCTATTTGTTTCTGATTTATTCTCTCTTTTCTCTCCGACTCTCTATTCATCTTGACCTTTTCTCTCTCTTTGCATTTGTTCATTTCTCCCGTCGACATCCCCTCTTTCTGCTCCCTCGCTTTCTCTCCTCAATGACAGACCATCTGGCCTCAGCCAGGCATTTTTAATGGCTTCATCACGGGCTGATGCTGCTGAACCAGGAGCAGCGATTGGCTGCGTGGTCGGGACGCCCCCTATCCTCCAACGTTGGGGTGGTCCCACCCTGAGAAACGCCACCTTCCCTGCAGAGTCATTCTAAATGCTAAATGCAGACAGACTGGATCTGTGCTACAGCTTTATTTCAGTTTTAATTCAGGGAAACGGCTCAAATCAGACCAAAACTAACTTTGATCACCATTTAGTAGATGGGAAAGAATATAAATATATATATATATATATATATATATATATATATATATATATATATATATATATATATATACCTAATATTGAGATAGGTAGGGAATCTTTCAGTCTGTGGATCACTCAACAATTTGATTTACAGAATTTCTATGTAAAAACTATTTACATAGAAATGATGTAATTATTATGTTATTATTATGTTATTATGATTATGTATAGTAACTATTATGTAATCATTTTACATAGAAATATCAAAACTTTCCATCTTCAATCCAATCCAATTCTATTTATAAAGCACTTTACAGAAAAATAAAAACAAAGAAATTAAAAGACAGCTATATAATTTAAAACAATAATAATACTAAAATAAATTTAAAAAATAGTAAATAAATAGTAATTATCCTTGTAGCACCCACAGTTGCAGATATGCAACTGCCAATAAACCAAAAATATTGGTTTATTCCCACCCATTTTTACATAAAATGTAATGTAAAAAAAAATTACAGATGAATGTAAATGATGTATGTAAAGTTAAAAATCAAATAATGTAATGTAAATAAAAATAAAAATAAAAATATAATGTAAATAAATAATGTAAATAAATAAAAAGCTTGTTGCATATCTGCAACTGTGCGTGCTACATTCAACATCTCACATCGTGTCGAAAGTCCAGGAGAAGAGATGTGTTTTAAGATAAGATTTAAAAACATCTAAAGATCTTGAACCAAACTGCAGCCGTAATGTGCAGCAAAGACTTTGGAGGAGATCCAAGCAGCTGCTTTCCTTCTACCTGCTGGGACGGCTGAAGCCAGGGACCGATCTGTTGGCACAATTTGGCAGAGAAAGATAACAAACTGCTCATTGGTCCCCAGCAGAGGTGGGCGGAGCAGCCAAAAACTGTACTCGAGTAAAAGTACCGTTACTTCAGAATAATACGACTCAAGTACAAGTAAAAAGTATTCATCCAAATAATTACTTGAGTAAGAGTAAAAAAGTGCTCGGTGAAAAAACTACTCAAGTACTGAGTAACTGTTGAGTAACGTCTGATTTATTTGTTAACACAAGCATTCAATCAGACAGACAAACATACTAAATAATCATCTTTAGGCAAATTAGAGTTCATCCAACTGATCAAATAAATTAAAATGAATAAATTCATTACAAAATAACTTAAATTAATTCCAGTGCAGTTAGGTTTGGAACACAGACTCTGTCAATGACAGCAGAAATATGTCGTGTCAGCCACCTTATAAAAAACGAAGCAGGATTAGTTTAATTCTACAGACATGTTGTGAAGTTTTAAGCATTTTTTTTTGCTAATATCTGTGCCTGATTCAGGACAGGCTTCACTACAACGAACAGGGTGAGATATATCGGTGCCCATCTCCAGAGGGCCGCTGTCCTTAATTAGAAGTGTGGTTATCTCCTTTGTTCTGCCCTTCATCATTAGCAGCTTCTCTGCTAACACAGACGCTGGGGGTCACTTCAGTTCAGTCTGCTCAGAATATGACGAGCTCTTTCTGCTCACCTGCACGTTCTTCGGTGGCAGGAAAACCCTCGTCAGCTCTGATGCTGCGAAATATTCACCATACAGTCAAAGATCAAACTAAACTACCTTAAAGCGTCTCTACCACTCAGTTTATCAATGGAACCATTGAAGAAATTATATATATATATCCAGAGGTGGGTAGTAACGAGTTACATTTACTTGAGTAAGTTTTTGAAAACATCATACTTCCAGGAGTAGTTTTAAATCTCTATGCTTTTTACTTTTCCTTGAGTAGATGTGTGCAGCAGAAGCTGTCCTCTTACTCCGCTACATTAGGCTACAATGAGCTGGTTACTTTTCTTCTTACCTCTTTGGTATTCTACGCCTCATTATTTTTATCCCCCCGCGTACGCCTCATTTTAATGTTTTATTCTGACAGAGAGAGAGACTTCCACCAAAGGCTCTACCACCTGACTGTGTTCCACCAATCAGACGCAGCCGTGCAGTCTGGTCACGTGACCGTACTCGATCTCAGCGGCGGGACGGGTTAGCTTTAGCATTAGCAGTCGTAGCAAACAAAGAAAGAAACAGATGAAAAATGTCAGAACCAACGGTGGGAAATGAAGACGCAGACGAGGCCTCATACTGAAAGCATGTTTACCTTACAAAGAGTGAGAAACAGCAGCTACATTATGTGTCTTCTGTGGCAACCAAAACAAACGCACATTTCAGCAGAAACTCAACATCTAACTTGAGGAAACATGTAGCGCTAAGTTTCCTAAACTCGTTTTTCCCCCATGGATAGGTGAATGTTTGTTTTTTAGGTTACATATGGGTTACATATGTTTTAAACATTTCCTAAGTCTCTATTATTTTTTATTGGATGCATACTAGATTCTCCTAAATGTTGGGTATGCATCATGAGGTTACTACTCATACTCAAACTACCCAAGATGCAATGTAACGTGACGTCGCCGATCGTCATTTCCTGTCAAAACGGCAGTTTCAAGCTAGCTACAACGAGGGTAGGTTCACTTCCTGTTTTCAAAACAAAAGCACCAATTGTATGGTAATGGCTTTCCCTATGATAAAAGGCAACGGGTATTTTATTTTGTGAAAATAACAGGAAGTGCGTTGCTCACTGCGGCTAGCTTTAGCAGCGCCGAATTCGTGGGAACAAAATTGTAAACAGCCGGTATTTTGTCAGGTTTTCAACACGTTGGGGATCTAAACGACTACTTTCTCTCCTGAAAATGTTTCAAATGTTGCTAAAGTTTACAGAGTTTAGAGCTTTAAGCTAAATCAGCTTCAGGCCGGCTGATTTCAGCTCGGGCAGGAGCAAAATGCATTGTGGGTAAACGCTCTGCATACTGTCTGATCCATGAGTATGCAGTATGCAGTATGTAGTATGCAGTATGTAGTATGCAGTATGTAGTATGCGGTTTCAAACACAGTCTTTGTGAGATCCTTTCACGCCACGCCACATCAAGCTAAGTCCTTTTTGTTTTTGTCTCAGTCATGATCATGTTTTGATTTCACAGTTTAGTTCTTGTTATCCGGCTTTATGTTAACCTTCTCTTTGTTAAAATAAATCAAGTCTTGTTTTTGAAAGTCCGTGTCCTTCCACACATTCTAACAGCAGTGAAGTTTAGGAAAAAGATAGTTTAATCCTCATTTCATTCTGACACGTTTCTTTGAGCAAACAGTCCCAGAAATACACCAGTTAATATATTCTCAGAGCATTTTGTTGAGCACAGATGGAATAATAAACCCTTTCAAAGTGTCTGGTTTACCTCGTGATGAATAATTTCCTAAAGACACAAACATGCTGCAGAAGCCTCAAACCGACGAGGATCACAGTGAGAGTGAAGCACAGATGCACCTTTCTGCAGGACTAAACCCTCACATGCACGAGTCCGCCACCTGTGGAGGCAGTTAATGACAACAGCAGCGCACGCTAAGCCTTTTCCACAGTGGTTTCTCTTCTTTAAGCCACCGTGGCTCCTCGCAGATCAAATAAAAAGCACAGAACGGACACTTCACGGTTAATCTTAAGCTGGAGCTGCCGTATTTACATCCAATAACTCTGAGCTTTTCAGAACCCGAGCTCCTCTCATGTCTGTGAGTCCTCGGTCTGGTTTCTGTTTCCAACGTTTAGCCTCTGCGAGCGTAAAAGAGAAGCAGGGAGACGATGAATCATCCTCCTCTATCAGTCTGCTCTCTGTGATGAATCGCCTTCATCCCAAAGCAGAAAATGAAAGTAATAAAAGAAAGAAAGAAGCCGTTTTTTTGTAGATGGCTGTGAAAGCTGACACATCTGAGGGCTGATGGGATGGAGGGAAAGATGACGGATGCCTTTCGGTTCTTCCTGGATGTTTATGAGATAAAGTGCTCGAGTTGTTCATCGCACACTTCTTCTGGTTCCTTCTTTTTTAATCTGTTCTCCACCCTCTGCTGGCTGTTAAAAAGATGTTATGGAGCTCATCGTGTTAAACTGCATCTTATATGCTGTTATATGCTTGAAGGCAAGGCAGGTTTATTTGTACAGCAACAATTCAACAACAAGGGGATTCAAAGTGCTTTACAGATACATGAAAACAGTAGAAATAAAAAGCATGATTTAAATTTTAAACAAAAAAGAAAGGAATAAGAACAGTATAAAATCAGTAGTTAAAAAGGAAGAGAATATTTTGATAAAAACAATATTTGTGTCCTGTTCTGACAAAGTACTTTTGATGCCCAAAACTCACCAAACAGTGAGTTAAATTAAAACTTTGATCTAAAAAGTCAAATCGAAGGCAAACTAATTGAATGACGAGGGCTGGGCGAGTTAACTCGTTATTATCACGTTAACTTGTTAGTTATTTTACGCCGATAAATGTTTTATCGGGCATTAACGCAGGTTTTATTATTTTATCTATCTAATTTAAAAAACATATATATATATTAATATATTATAAATAGATTACATTTTTTTGGGGCTTTTGTGCCTTTAATGGAAAGTTCAGAAAGACAGGAAGCAGGGGGCAGAGAGAGGGGGAACAACATGCAGCACAGGGCCAGCTGCAGCGAGGACTATAGCCTCTGTACATGGGGCGCCTGCTCAGGCCACTACGCCACGGACCCCCCCTGTTTTATTATTTATTTTGTTATTGTAAAAGTCTGTTGCTCACAGGCTTTTATTTTGTAAAAGTCTGCTGCTCACAGGCTTTTATTTTGTAAAAATCTGTTGCTCACAGGCTTTTATTTTGTAAAAGTCTGTTTCTCACATGCTTTTATTTTGTAAAAGTCTGATGCTCACAGGCTTTTATTTTGTAAAAGTCTGTTGCTCACAGGCTTTTATTTTGTAAAAGTCTGTTGCTCACAGGCTTTTATTTTGTAAAAGTCTGTTGCTAACAGGTTCTTATTTTGTAAAAGTCTGTTGCTCACAGGCTTTTATTTTGTAAAAGTCTGTTGCTCACAGGCTTTTATTTTGTAAAAGTCTGCTGCTCACAGGCTTTTATTTTGTAAAAGTCTGCTGCTCACAGGCTTTTATTTTGTAAAAATCTGTTGCTCACAGGCTTTTATTTTGTAAAAGTCTGTTTCTCACATGCTTTTATTCTGTAAAAGTCTATTGCTCACAGGCTTTTATTTTGTAAAAGTCTGTTGCTCACAGGCTTTTATTTTGTAAAAGTCTGCTGCTCACAGGCTTTTATTTTGTAAAAGTCTGTTGCTCACAGGCTTTTATTTTGTAAAAGTCTGCTGCTGTCTGCTGTAGAACAGGAAAAGAAAGTAATCGGCGGATCCACCAAACATGGAGAAGGGTACGGAACTTTTACTCGGCCATTTTCATGTTAAAGTTCTTCCAGACGGCGGAGTCGACAGAACCAAAGTCATCTGTAAACACTGCCAAGTTGAATTGTCTTCTCAGCGTAGTAGTTCCAGTCTAAAATATCACTTAAAGGCAAAACACACAACTGATAGCAGCAAGTCATTCAAGGAAACAGACAGTGGAGCGAGGCTTCTACATAAAAACTACAGAAAGATGCTGATGTTAAAAGTGTGTTTGCACAACAAATGTTATGGCACTTTCATTCATATGGCAGCACATTTAAAATAAAGCTAAATGCTAAAAGCTATACGCTACTTTTGGATTCATTTTTGGATTCTGCGTACAAATGTGATTAATCGTGATTAATCAGGGGAATCATGTGATTAATTAGATTAAACATTTTAATCGTTGCCCCGCTCTAATAAATAATATAATTACAGTGTTAGAGGTGGAATTTTCTCACCTTAAATTCCTACTCTGTTACATTGTGAAGGTGAGAATAAGAACAGTGTTCAGAACGAGTGTTTTCACACAAATCTCTGACTTTGCTTTGCTCAGACTTTCAAGTCCAATTCGAATACTCAGAGAATCCCATGAAAAAAGGTCTTAATAAAGCATTAAAAGCATCTTTCCTGCATTTGATCAGCGGCCTCTCCAGCTGTGCACGTGAGCCCTCATCATGCGCTGACTGTCCGTCTTAAGGACGTGTGTGCATGATGCGAGCAGTCAACACGCTCTCACTGTGGGTGATTCAGCTGCTTTTTCCTGCTTTTTGCATAACATGGCCTCTGGTCATCACTATACTCTCCTCTTTTGTGTGATCTGGAGGAACACGAAGCGGCAGAAGCTGGAGGTTAGCTTAATGTACTGAGCGGCTGCCTGAGAAAGCGCCAGGAGCCGTGCACTTTCTTAGGTCCGAAGGACGCACATGAAGCAAACATGTGTGCTTTTCCAGCGGCTTTAATCTCTCCTTTTCTGAAATCCGGCCTCACGCTCCTCTTATCTTTGGCACAACGTTTCACCTGCAAATCCCTTATTTTCACATCCACAAACAGAAACAAAACACATCAAATCCTAAAAGATAAAAGGAAAACACATCAGACAAATAATCTTCTGCTCTGATAAACAAGATGAAGACTTTTAGATATAATAATGCAAATTAAAGAGGGCCCTCATTACATTTCATCAATATTAATCAAATAAATCTGGCTATAAAATGCTTTCTGAAACAAATAAAATAGATTAAAACATAAACATGAGTTGATATGCTGAATAGTTAAATAAATAAATGCATTTTTATTCCATCTTTTTTATTGTTTTTGCCCTTTTTGCCTCAGTAACAGATTACAGACGGTATCCTGGTGTGTTTCCATGTAACACACCTTTGAGGAGACGTCCGTCATGCTTCTCTGAACCTTTATTAAACCTGTTATTTTGGCACTCTCAGATTTTCTGGACCCGACTGCTGTATGTACTCACAACAGGAGACTTTTACTGTCACATTTATTTCCAACTTCCTGTTTTTAAGGTTTCCACTGATCTCCCGAATTGATGTGAGGAGGCAGCTCAAAGCATCATTAAAACAAAGCAACAAATTAATCAAATCTAGCTCATTTCAGGCTCTAAGTTGCCTTTTATCTCAAAAGTTTTAGAGAAAATTGTTCTTTCTCAGGTCATGCCCTGTTTAGATGAACACAACATTATGGAGGTTTTTCAGTCGGGTTTTAAAACTCAGCACAGAGTCTGCTTTGGTGAGAGTTTTTACAGTTTTTCTCGATTGGTTTGGCTCATTTCTTGAAACTGAGATGACATTCTCAAAATGACATGGACAAATCCCCAAACTAACAGACGGTGTCTCAGAACAGAATGGCATTTCTCATTGCTTTCATCACATTTCAAATGCTTTGTACATGTCTCAAGCACTTAGTACATCTTTGCAAATGGTTATGTGCAAGTGGCCTACATTTAGAACATTTCCCAAAAAAAGTGCATCTTGCTGATCTATCCCAATTGGTTGGTTCTCAGTGTAATGGTTGTTCTCTCCAAAACATGTCAGCACAATTTCATTGTATAAGTCATCATCTGCAGAATAGTCTGCTCAATTGTCCAAATTCTTTAAGAAATTGGAATACAATACAGAACACATATTTTGGAACATTTCATACGTTCATGACAATCAGGTGAGTAGGTAACAGGTGAAAGCAGGTTCTGACGAGGAGTGTAGAGGATGACTAAGGCATTCAAGGCGCTTCTTCCCACGGTGCATTGCTAGAGAAGACATCAGATTCGATGTTGACGAGAATTTATGGCCAAACAGACTGCAGCGGATGGATGGCCCGGAAGATGAGGAGGGTGACCAGGAGCAAGAGGGAAGTGACACAGAGTAGTCAGAATATTACTGTATTTCATTTGTGATGCTTGACTGTTTTTTTTTTTTTACTGTAACATAGGCTACTGGAATGTATTTTGGTTTTGGTTCTTGCAGGTTTTTGTATTTTGTATACATAGGCCTATATTGTATACCTTTTCCTTTGTAGTTTTTTTCTTTCCTACCTACAGTAATGTGTAAAAATGTACTTGTGAGTAAAAATAGTTACAATTTCCTCAGCAGAATGAGTGCAGTGTGTGTGGTGTGAAAATTGTATTCCTTTAGCTAGACCTTTTCCATAAAGACAAAACATCTAATCATTTTGACTTGCAGTGCTTACACAATGCCGAAGGGACAATGCATTTTGGAAGCACTGATGATTTGTGTGAGAAAGGAATTTAGTTTTGACACATGGGTAAACTATTTTTGGAGCGATATGAGCATGTGATGAGGATCCATGTAGTTGTGCTGCACCGTCCAGTTTATTTTGACAGGAGGACAAAATGAATGAAAATGTGCCAAAGCAATTGAGACGGATCTATGCCATTTATATGGTACTGACTATTTATATGGGACAGGGACTTCATTTTGAAGCAAGAATGAACGTTTTGGGAGACATATGACATTTTGCTGGTTATCTCAAGTGTTGCGAAGAACTGCAAGTCTGTTTGGCCAAGTGACCCCATAGTTATAGGAATGTCATCTCAGTTTCAAGAAATGAGCCAAACCAATCGAGAAAAACTGTAATGACATATTCAGGGCAAATGACTCTGGTGAACATGTTGTTGTTCTTGTTCTGCTCGACCTAACCGCTGCTATCGATACAGTGGACCACAATATTTTACCATCTCGTTTACAGACCCAACTTGGTTTTAGTGGTATGCATTAAAATGGTTTGATTTGCCACTCAGAAAGCATGGGATCTCCTTTTTTTTTGTTATGCTGACGACAGTCAAATATACATGCCACTAAAAAAAGGAGTCTTATTGATCAGCCCCTACTTAAAGCCTGGATGGCTTTAAATTTCTTAAATTTGAACGACCAGAAAACAGAAGTGATGGTGTTTTGTCCCAGCAGCCCCTGTGACACATCCCTTATTGATCTGGGCTCCTTGACGTCTTATTTGAAGCACAAAATTTCTAATTTGGGTTTTATAATAGACAGTGAACTTAAATTAGATGGCCAGGTTGGAGCAGAGTCCTGTTTCTATCGTCTCAGGCAGCTGGCAAAGATGAAGCAAATTATTTCAAGACAAGATTTTGAAACAGTAATTCAGGCCTTCATTACCACTTGGCTGGATTACTGTAACGAAAGAAAATCTGTTTAGAGCTCCTGCATCAGAACCTCTAAAGAGCCAGTGGACAGATGTTGTTTTTTCCTGGGAAAGTGACGACAGAACAGAAGAGATTTGTGCATGTGTGCGCCAAACATTTCACCGACCAATGTTTCCAGAACTTGGGCCAATACCGAGCTGGCCTTGCCGAACGTCTGAAAATGAACCCTGGATCAGTACCAACTCTCTTTGGCCCAACTACAGACCTCAGACAAGTAAGTAATTTAACGCTCTATTATTGTGGTGCTTTCCTGTATCTACAGTATAGTTATATAGCTCGTTACCACAAGAAAGTGTCTGTATCGTTAGCTATGCAGCTAATAGCATCAACTGGGCTGTTGGAGGTGTTTGCATGCCCATGAGATGGTTAGCTCGCTCATTTTAGACCAAAACCCCCGACTTCAAGCTTCCTGAAGAAGAATGAATCCACAGATTCAGTGCGTTTCATCAGGATAATGATTCATTCATGGTTCCAGAGTCAAAACGGTCAGTCTGTCTGTGTCGTTAGCTCTGCGGCTAATAGCGCGGTCACTGTCGCTAATGTAACGGCAAACAGCATGAGGTATGCAAGTGGACACCTCATTTACTGTAACGCCAGTGTTGTGTACTTAATTGTTGTTCTGATAGCCGTCCTGCTGTTGGTGTTATGGCGCGCACGATATCTGCCTTTCCCCTGATTGAAATGACTCGCGCTACGTGCATCTTTGCTAACCAGAGCAATCTTTGCCCCGCCTTTCTCCTCCTAATTTGCATTTAAAGCTGCAGACCCTAAACAGCTCGTTCTGAGGATCCTAAGGAAAGATAATTTTAGGGACTGGCTGTAAGTCTGCACCGAGGCAGAATTTTGGAGGAAAAAACTCAGATACAGTATTAGGGGAACACTACAGCCTATAAAAATATATAAAAGCCTCCATTTATTTTCATGCCATGGCACCTTTAAGATTCTTTTATTTATATTTATATTTTACTTTGTCGCAACTGCTGTTGTTTTAAAGTGCTTTATAAATAAATAAGTAGTAGTAGCTCAAACCCTGGTAACTGCTGCTGTCTTGTCCCTCAGATTAATCTCCACACTGCAACATTTATAAGAAATGTACAAGCAGGACAACAGAAGCCCCACAGTGACACCTCACTGTCCTCAGGGTAAAACTGGTGCATACGGGCCCCTGTTAAGCAGTTCAGCGTTAAACTCTGACACCACTGACGGTCCATCTCATCAAAGTCGTCTTTCCTTTTAATGCACAACAAGCCGACTCACGTAAAGACACCAACATTCTGTCTCCAATAACCACCTCTGCACCTCGGTCCCAAAGTTTGGCAGCAGTCGGAGCTCCAGTTCGTCGGGATCTTAAAACCTTCGGTGACCGGTTCAGTGTGCGATAACACAGCAGTGACCTCCACAGAATATTCCCACTCCTCCCCCACTCCACAAATAACATGCGAAGAGTCCTTTCAGTCCTTGTAATGTATTGGCTCCGTCTCGTCTGAGTCACCCGACGTCACGTCGCCGAAGGGCAAGTTGGTGCTCATCCTGACATTTCCTCAAGAGAGACAAAAACAAAGTTGCTTTCAGAAGATGTCAGTGGCCTCTGTGACTCTGGCTTCCCATGTTTGTTAATTTGAGCAGACGGATCCTGGTGGTTTGTTACTTTGTGAAGTGCAGACAGAGTTTACTCTGGGCCCGCACCACCAGTACAGCAGGCCTGTGAGGACCAGTGGAAGTCAGGCTAAGGTTCAGGCTTTATCCGGGAGGACGTTGCTGCTGTGTGAGCAGTGCCTTGTGCCTCCTTTTTGGGTTTTTTATACATGCAAGACACAAAGGTCAAGTGCGTTTTGGTAACTGTCTGACAAGCGATTCGCCTCGGCGTTCCCGAACAAGAGTTAGCACCAACAACGGGGCTGAAGGGGAATGGAAGGGGCTGGGCAGGGGGAATAGATTTTGGGCTACATGAAACCGACTTCATGGTGACTAAGAGTGGAATAAAAATAGTTGAATTAGGTCATGTTCTACCTCTCGTACTGGCAGTGAGATCCATGGCTGAGCTGGAGAGGATTTGGACTGCCAACCTGTCCGGGGGGCTCGTTGCTGCAGCCCCCACAGCCGTGAACTGGATTCAGCAGCTGGACAAAGAGCTAAATCTGACTGCTATGGCAGCAGCTGCAATGTTTTAAAGTTGGTTCACATGTGGACCAAAGGTAGCACCGTGCACTGCCAGGGAAACATGGACAGAATGAGCAGCTGCCATGCTAACTGACATGCTAACTGGCATGCTATCTGACATGCTATCTGACATGCTAACTGACATGCTAACTGACATGGTAACTGACATGCTAACTGACATGCTAACTGACATGCTAACTGACATGCTATCTGACATGCTAACTGGCATGCTATCTGACATGCTATCTGACATGCTAACTGACATGCTATCTCGCATGCTATCTGACATGCTATCTGACATGCTAACTGATGCTAACTGACATGCTATCTGACATGCTAACTGACATGCTATCTGACATGCTATCTGACATGCTAACTGACATGCTAACTGACATGCTAGCAGTAGCATGTGGCTCATGTCAGGATTCATGGTTGAACTCGAGGAGGAAGAGGACCCAACGCAGGATGACCGATGAAGGAGGTGAAGCAGGTTAACGTGGATTTAACAAAGTGTGGTGAAAATAAAATGACCAGAGGTGGGTAGAGCAGCCAAAAATTGTACTCAAGTAAAAGTACTGTTACTTCAGAATAATACAAATAATGAGTTTTTACCCTCCCAGCTGAACTCAGGGAGCTGCTGATGGAGGTCCAGGCATCAGAAGTGAGACTGTAAGCCTCTTCCTTAGTTTCCTTCTGCTTCATCATGGCTGCCAAAGTATTATGAAAAGAAAACATTCAATAAAAGCTGTTCAGTGTTGCTGATACCACTATAATAAGACTTTAATCCAGTTACTTAAAACCCTCTCATCGGTCCCTGTTGTCATGCAGCCTGTTGCTGTGTCTGAATATGAGAATAAAAGAAATAAAAGATAAATTGTGCTGCCTTATCACCAATATTTTTGTGGGAAAATGTGGGAACTGATGAGTGACTGGATGCAGCTGAGAGAATCTACAGGTGAAGTGAATGAACTAAAAACGTGAACGTGGGAACTGAGGAAACAGAAACTGTGGGGAAAACAAAGGCAAAACTAAAGAACTAAACATGAACTTAAAAACTAAAACATGATAAAAGAACAAAAGAACTAAAAACATGGGGAAAACGTGAACGTGACAACATAATCCACCTAAAATCTCACTTTTCTGTGAACAAGCGAAGCCTGAAGGTCTGAGAAGCAGGAACTGATAGCTCAACTTCAGATTTAACTTGCTCTTCAACCTTCACTCACACTTTAGCACGTCTGGCTGCACAGATACGTTCATTCCTTTAAATCCAATAACTAAAAGCAGGACAGATAATTACTCGCTGGGGTTCTGCACCGACCTGTGTCACTTTACACGAATAAGACTTGCATGCAGATTCTGTACGGGTCAAACTTTCTGCAGCTGCTGCAAAACGGCGAGTATCAATCTCCATAAAGGAGGCGGTCAGAGCCCAGCTCTCTGACATCTGCTGGTGTGATGCTCTCCAGAAGCCGACCGGCTGTCCTCACGCCCATCTGCTGCAGCACGAGCCAGCAGTGAGATGCACAGTATCAGTCTGGGTGGAACATACATGCATCAAGATGAAGACATCTGTTTTAATGCGACAATTCTGTAAAAGCATATTGGATTACAACAAGGCTGCAGCGCTGCTGCGTCTCACCATCAGTTAAAGCTCCTCATCTTAGTATTTGTTACCAAAAAGGTCCAAACGGGAGGATTAAACTCCACCCAGAGCAGGGCTTTTGGTTTTAGCCTAGCCGGGTTCCTTATTTGGGCTGATCCGGTACCTCTCATATAGAAAAAGATATTAATATCAAAGAAAAGTTTTAAAAATGTATCAAATAAAACAATAATATTCCAAACAAATCCCATGAATTTAATGTTGTTTCTTAAGATAAAACGACGTCATTTGAAAGACTCTGAGATCTGTTGTTGATGCTCTGAAAACTATTGGAGGCTAGCGCCGCAACCGCTAGCCAACTTCACCGACGGCTAGCCAACTTCACCAACAGCTAGCCAACTACAACGACGGCTAGCCAACTACACCGACGGCTAGCCAACTTCACGACGGCTAGCCAACTTCACCAACAGCTAGCCAACTACAACGACGGCTAGCCAACTACACCGACGGCTAGCCAACTTCCCCGACGGCTAGCCAACTACACCGACGGCTAGCCAACTTCACCGACGGCTAGCCAACTACAACGACGGCTAGCCAACTACACCGACGGCTAGCCAACTACACCGACGGCTAGCCAACTTCACCAACGGCTAGCCAACTACAACGACGGCTAGCCAACTTCACCAACGGCTAGCCAACTACAACGACAGCTAGCCAACTACACCGACGGCTAGCCAACTTCACCGACGGCTAGCCAACTTCACGACGGCTAGCCAACTTCCCCGAAGGCTAGCCAACTTCCCCGACGGCTAACCAACTTCACTGACAGCTAGCCAAGCCGGGGCAGAAGGCCGGTACCGCAGCAGCAGCAGGGCAGGTTGCCCTCCAGCCTGTGCTGTGCAGCATAGCCTAAAATAATTGTAAATTATTGTCATAACATTTATATCATGGATATTATTTGAAATGAAGGCTTGTAAGTCCCACAGCATTGTCAGTGGGCTTTTTTATGTTGTTTTTGACGACTCTCAAAGACTCTGAAAGACTCTTAATGGAACTTGTTAGTTGAAAAACAGCCTGAACTCATGTAATTCCAGAGCAAATCTGAAGGCTTATAATGTGAAATTTAAGAAACTCAGTTGTTCGAACACTAAGCCATTTAACAGAGAGGAGACAGCCAGAATCTCAGTGTTGAGAAATAACATTTTCTGAGCAGATCCTGTGAAAACTGAAGGGCTTCAGCTGAATCCCCCAAACAAACACCGACACAGGAGGGGATTACCGCGCACAGGCAGCCCTTATTACGTAAGGCTGCTAAAGCACAGGCGGCTGCACCTGAAACTCTGAAGCCAGTTTGCAGAGAGGTGATTTTCTCATGAATAATTCTGAGCAGATGAGCTGAATTAAGACATCAGGTCAGTGGGTCGGGCTGCTTATTCAGAAAGACTCCTCAGACAGACCCAGGAAGGAGGGAGTGTGTTTCTGCGAGCAAACCAAACGCTGCGTTATTGGGCTGTTCATGACATATCTATGTGAGCAAAACAGCAACTACAGTCAGTACAGGATAATAAGGAATAATAATAAGTTGTGTTTATGTATTTGTTTATGTGCTTGTTTATATGTACTTGTTTATATGTGCTTGTTTGTGTGTTTGTTTGTGTGTTTATGTGCTTGTTTGTGTGTTTGTTTGTGTGTTTATGTGCTTGTTTATGTGCTTGTTTGTGTGCTTGTTTGTGTTCTTGTTTGTGTGTGTTTATGTGCTTGTTTATGTGCTTGTTTGTGTGCTTGTTTGTGTTCTTGTTTGTGTTCTTGTTTGTGTTCTTGTTTGTGTGTGTTTATGTGCTTGTTTATGTGCTTGTTTGTGTGCTTGTTTGTGTTCTTGTTTGTGTTCTTGTTTGTGTGTGTTTATGTGCTTGTTTATGTGCTTGTTTATGTGCTTGTTTGTGTGCTTGTTTGTGTTCTTGTTTGTGTGTGTTTATGTGCTTGTGTGTGTATGTGCTTGTTTGTTTGTGTTCTTGTTTGTGTATGTTTATGTGCTTGTTTGTGTGTTTGTTTGTGTGTTTGTTTGTGTGTGTTTATGTGCTTGTTTGTGTGTTTGTTTGTGTTCTTGTTTGTGTGTCTTTATGTGCTTGTGTGTTTATGTGCTTGTTTGTGTGTGTGCTTGTTTGTGTGTGTTTGTTTATGTGTGTGTTTGTTTGTGTGTTTATGTGTTTGTTTGTGTGTGTGTTTATGTGTTTGTGTGTGTGTTTTTGTTTGTTTGTGTGTGTTTATTTGTGTGTTTATTTATGTGTTTGTGTGTTTATGTGTTTGTTTGTGTTTGTTTGTGTGTGTGTTTATGTGTGTGTTTGTTTGTGTGTTTATGTGTGTGTTTGTTTGTGTGTTTATGTGTTTGTTTGTGTGTGTGTTTATGTTTGTTTGTGTGTGTTTGTGTGTTTGTTTGTGTTTATTTGTGTGTTTATTTATGTGTTTGTGTGTTTATGTGTTTGTTTGTGTCTGTTTGTGTGTGTGTTTATGTGTGCTTGTTTATGTGTTTGTGTGCTTGTTTGTGTGTGTGTTTATGTACTTGTTTGTCTGCTTGTTTATGTGTGTATGTGGTTGTTTGTGTGCTTGTTTATGTGTTTGTTTGTGTGTGTGTTTATGTGCTTGTTTATGTGTGTTTGTTTATGTGTTTATGTGCTTGTTTGTGTGCTTGTTTATGTGTTTGTGTGCTTGTTTATGTGCTTGTTTGTGTGTGTGTTTATGTGCTTGTTTATGTGCGTTTGTTTATGTGTTTATGTGCTTTTTTGTGTGCTTGTTTATGTGCTTGTGTGCTTGTTTGTATGTGTTTGTGTGCTTGTTTGTGTGTGTTTATGTGCTTGTTTGTGTGTGTTTATAAGCTTGTTTGTGTGTGATTATGTGCTTGTTTATGTGTGATTATGTGCTTGTTTATGTGCTTGTTTGTGTGTTTGTTTGTGTGCTTGTTTGTGTGTGTATGTGCTTGTTTGTGTGTTTGTTTATGTGTTTGTGTGCTTGTTTGTGTGCTTGTTTGTGTGCTTGTTTATGTGTTTGTGTGTGTATGTGCTTGTTTGTGTGTTTGTTTATGTGTTTGTGTGCTTGTTTATGTGTTTATGTGCTTGTTTGTGTCTTCATGTGCTTGTTTGTGTGTTTGTTTGTTTGTGTGTTTGTGTGTGTGTTTATGTGTTTGTTTATGTGTTTATGTGCTTGTTTATGTGTTTGTTTGTGTGTTTGTGTGTGCGTTCATGTGTTTGTTTGTGTGTTTGTTTATGTGTTTATGTGCTTGTTTGTGTTTGTTTATGTGCTTGTTTGTTTGTGTGTGTGTTTATGTGCTTGTTAATGTGTTTGTGTGTGTGTGTTTGTGTGCTTGTTTGTTTGTGTGTGTGTGTTTATGTGCTTGTTAATGTGTTTGTGTGCTTGTTTGTGTGTGTGTTTGGTTGTGTGCTTGTTTGTGCATCTTTGCAGTTGGAGGGTTATGAAGGAGGGAGCAGAGACTCCAAATGGGAGCTTCCTCTGAGCCTGGAGGTAACTGTTGACTGTGGCGGAAAATATTGGACCCTCTGAAATAGCTGACGTTTCAGTGTGGCTTCAGCAAACAAACACACACATTAAAATCTCTCTTGCTGTTTCCCGACATGTGCTTCTGGGCAAATGAGGATATTTCTTACGTCACGTAGCAACAGCATCCTTTCTGCTTTTCTCTCTCAGATGCTGGATCACAAACACATGAATTCACCGCGTTATTAATTCCCTTTTGGCTCCCTTCACACTCGGTATAAACGGAGCCACCTGATGGAGTGAAGAATGAAACATGTGGTCCATCCCTCCTCTTTCCAAACGGTTCTGTTACAGAGGAGACATGTTTCAGACCTCCTGTGCTGGATAGCAGAGCATTCGAGGGGAGAGTGGGTACTGTAACACGCCTTCATGCAAATACTCCAGATCCTGGATCCAGTTCAAACAGGAATAACTCACAGAGGAGCAGGTGTACAAACTCAACAATTTGTGTCCTTGTGGTCAGATTTCTGTGCTCACAACCCCCCCGCTGAGCGCCTCAGTGTGGGAGTGAGAAGGAGTTCCCTGTGTGGGCTCCTGGAGAAGGGGCCACGTGGGCATTGATGGAGTTACCTGGAGAGGTGTGATTGGGAGGAACGGCCTCCCCGCTCTGAACCCAAAGAGCTCTTTTGTTTTTGGACTTCTGTGGAAGTCATAGATCTGTCAAACAGCATTTTCGCACCTCAGGTCGAAGGTCAAAGGTCGGTGATGGTATCATCAGAACTGCGGCCGTGTGCGTTGTACTCATACAGTAGGTCAACATGCTTCTGCTGCTCAGATAGTTTTTTGCTTTTAGCTTCATGCACGCCACAAACAGCCCTGTTTGAACAATCTGCAGCGACCTGCAGTAATAAACTTTAAACTAATTAAGTTCGTCTTCCACTTTAGAAATTTAAATGAGCTGATGTTTAAAGTTTAAAGTTTTTGGTAATTTTGGTGACAAATCTCTTTAAAGAAACAAAGATAATTACATTTAATGTTTCTACTTTACTTGATATGAGGCACATTCTTCACCAAATGAACACGTGTAAGATATTTATTAATCTATAGCTGCATACTTTGGTTTCTGGGCTGAGGAACCAAATGACATGATGACCAGCTGTAACAACAACAGCTGGAACAACAACAACTAGAACAACAACAGCTGGAAAAGTAACAACAAGAGCTGTCACAACAAGAGCTGTAAAAACAACAGCTGGAACAACAACAGCTGGAAAGGTAACAACAAGAGCTGTAGCAACAAGAGCTGTAAAAACAACAGCTGTAAAAACAACAGCTGGAACAACAACAACTGGAAAAACAACAGCTGGAAAGGTAACAACAAGAGCTGTAGCAACAAGAGCTGTAAAAACAACAGCTGGAACAACAACAACTGGAACAACAACAGCTGGAAAGGTAACAACAAGAGCTGTAAAAACAACAGCTGTAAAAACAACAGCTGTAAAAACAACAGCTGGAACAACAACAACTGGAACAACAACAGCTGGAAAGGTAACAACAAGAGCTGTAGCAACAAGAGCTGTAAAAACAACAGCTGTAAAAACAACAACTGGAACAACAACAGCTGGAACAGTAACAACAACAGCTGGAACAACAACAGCTGTAAAAACAACAGCTGGAACAACAACAGCTGGAAGAGTAACAACAACAGCTGGAACAACAACAGCTAGAAGAGTAACAACAACAGCTGGAACAACAACAGCTGTAAAAACAACAACTGGAACAACAACAGCTGGAACAGTAACAACAACAGCTGTAAAAACAACAGCTGGAACAACAACAGCTGGAAGAGTAACAACAACAGCTGGAACAACAACAGCTGGAAGAGTAACAACAACAGCTGTAAAAACAACAGCTGGAACAACAACAGCTGGAAGAGTAACAACAACAGCTGGAACAACAACAGCTAGAAGAGTAACAACAACAGCTGGAACAACAACAGCTGGAACAACAACAGCTGGAACAGTAACAACAACAGCTGGAACAACAACAGCTGGAAGAGTAACAACAACAGCTGGAAAACAACAGCTAGATAAGTAACAACAACAGCTGGAACAACAACAGCTGGAACAGTAACAACAACAGCTGGAACAACAACAGCTGGAACAACAACAGCTGGAACAACAACAGCTGGAACAACAACAGCTAGAAGAGTAACAACAACAGCTGGAACAACAACAGCTGGAACAGTAACAACAACAGCTGGAACAACAACAGCTGGAAAAACAACAGCTAGAAGAGTAACAACAACAGCTGGAACAACAACAGCTGGAACAACAACAGCTGGAACAACAACAGCTGGAACAACAACAGCTAGAAGAGTAACAACAACAGCTGGAACAACAACAGCTGGAAGAGTAACAACAACAGCTGGAACAACAACAGCTGGAAAAACAACAGCTGGAAAAACAACAGCTGGAAAAACAACAGCTGGAACAACAACAGCTGGAACAACAACAGCTGGAACAACAACAGCTGGAAGAGTAACAACAACAGCTGGAACAACAACAGCTGGAAAAACAACAGCTGGAAAAACAACAGCTGGAAAAACAACAGCTGGAACAACAACAGCTGGAACAACAACAGCTGGAAGAGTAACAACAACAGCTGGAAAAACAACAGCTGGAACAACAACAGCTGGAACAACAACAGCTGGAACAACAACAGCTGGAAGAGTAACAAGAACAGCTGGAACAACAACAGCTGGAAAAGTAACAACAACAGCTGGAAAGAAGACCTCCACACAGTTTTTCCTGAGCATAGCCGCGGCTGTCGGATTTATTTGTGTCTTTCCTCCAGGTTCCTGGTTTATCAGACTGTTTCTAACGGCCTGAGCAGCCAATAGTGTTCCTCCACCTGAAGATGACGCCAGCTCATTGGTTCCGTTCCAGGTCATTAAAATAACATTTTTTTTTAAGTTTCTGTGTGTTAACATTTCATTTTGCAGTATTTGCTGCCACATTTTTGACAGGGAACAACAAACGCTGCGTATTTCATTATTAACTCTCACATAAACTCCGAACACTCGGGGATGCAAACCTGTGTGAGTTCCATCTGTACTCAGACGTCTTTGACCTCATTAAAATAATTAAGATGGAAACAGTTTTTCATTTACAGCACGTTAAAGGTTAATCTGAGGCACACGTTTGCACATATAAGAGAATATACACACAAAAACTCTTTTTAAATGGATGAGATTCATACAGGCAGAAATCCATTAAAGATAAAACAGAAACACGCTGAAGCCATGCAGTCGGCTTCATATCCTCGGCTTGCAGCTTTCACACGGCCGCCGCCTTTTTGTAGTTCAGGCTTAACATGTCAAAATCACCATGAAATATGTTTACAGAACGCTTTTAATGGCTATTTTCACACGAGACAAAAAATGAGCAGCTGCCTGCTGCCCGTAACCTTCCATCAATCTTCTCTGATGACACAAACTTTGGTTAAAAGACGACCCAACGTTTCCCAGAGAGCACTATCCCATGAAGATGTCTGAGTTTTCTGAATTATTCACGATAATTGAACATATTTACAATGAGGAATATTCCGATTCCATGCATAATTAATGAATTATGTGTTCAACTAAAGTTCCTATTTATGCTTTGTACAAACAACAGATGGGATCAACACAGCAGGAGCTCGGTTAACAGAGACAGAGCCATCAAAGTCCTCTTTTAATTGGATTTCCTCTGAACTCAGTCCACCCTGTGGACTGTGAAGCATCATTTGGTCATGCTTCCATGATGTGAGATGTTCCAGAAACATACCAGTCACAGGTTTATGGGACACATAACAAGTGGTAGTTAGTAGTAGTTAGCTTGGGTTAACTAACCTCTGAGCAGTTTCCACATGGGCTCACAGTGAACAGGAGTTAGTGATGACAGAACCAAACTAAAGCTGCAGAAAAAGGGGGAAAAACATCCTTCAAAGTATGACTTCACATTGCAGACGTTGGCTCTGAGCTCTGTATTCGAGGACAGAGAAGTGTCACTAGAAATGCAGAACATGAGCGGCAGGAATAATTGAAAAGGAGCTTCTACACCACTCTCCACATGCAACTCATATTAATTAAGCAAGACAGCTGGGAAAAGAGCATAATCGGCTGCGAATTACCTTTGTAGAGGTCACACTGTGACAGACAATAAAGATCTTCTTGGTGCTGTGTCAGGTGAGCCGGCAGGTGGATGAATGCAGATGAGAGGGATCGTGTTAACAGGCTGATCCAAGGTGAACATTAGCATACTTTAAACGGCCTCATCTGTCTCAGGTGTTTAACGCATGCTGTGAATCACCGCGAGTACAACGGTAAAACACGGTGAACTTTCGAGTTGAGCGGTATTACAAGCTGCCGGGCGTATGGAGGTCAGGGGTCAGAGACGGGACAAAGGGCCTGTATGGTGGGTGGATGCTAACGCACACCGTCTGAATGAATAAGAGATCACATCCCTTGTTGTAAAACTGCTTCATGCTCTCAGCTTGTTGGGAGTGTTACAGTAAATCCATGGAGGCAACAGCAGAGCAAACTGATCAGATGTTTGCATCAATCAATCAAATCGTACAGTCAGAGGATGAAATGTCACAAACTAATGATTCATATCTTACATCAAAATGTTAAAACTGTAATTATACCATTCATTTGATCAAATAAAACTGGTAAAATCGCAAAGTGTATATCAGTTAAAAGTTTGGGCACACACTATAGATTAGTGTTATGCAGAAACATAAAAATGAACATGAACAGAAACAGAAACAGAAACAGAAACATGAACATGAACATGAACATGAACATGAACATGAACATGAACATGAACAGAAACAGAAACAGAAACATGAACATGAACATGAACAGAAACAGAAACAGAAACAGAAACATGAACATGAACAGAAACAGAAACAGAAACAGAAACATGAACATGAACATAAACATAAACATGAACAGAAACATGAACATGAACATGAACATGAACATGAACATGAACATGAACATGAACAGAAACAGAAACAGAAACAGAAACATGAACATGAACATGAACAGAAACATGAACATGAACATGAACATAAACATAAACATGAACATAAACATGAACATAAACATGAACATAAACATAAACATGAACATGAACATAAACATGAACATAAACATAAACATGAACATAAACATAAACATGAACATAAACATAAACATAAACATAAACATGAACATAAACAGAAACAGAAATAGAAACATGAACATAAACATGAACATATACAGAAACATGAACATGAACATGAACATAAACATAAACATGAACATAAACATGAACATAAACAGAAACATGAACATGAACATGAACATGAACATGAACATGAACATGAACATAAACATAAACATAAACATGAACATAAACATGAACATGAACATGAACATAAACATAAACATGAACATAAACATGAACATAAACATGAACATAAACATAAACATGAACATAAACATAAACATGAACATAAACACAAACATAAACATAAACATGAACATAAACAGAAACATGAACATGAACATGAACATGAACATAAACATGAACATAAACATGAACATAAACATGAACATAAACATAAACATGAACATAAACATAAACATGAACATAAACACAAACATAAACATAAACATAAACACAAACATAAACATAAACATGAACATATACAGAAACATGAACATGAACATGAACATGAACATAAACATGAACAGAAACATGAACATAAACAGAAACATGAACATGAACATGAACATGAACATGAACATAAACATAAACATAAACATGAACATAAACATGAACATAAACAGAAACATGAACATGAACATGAACATGAACATGAACATAAACATAAACATAAACATGAACATAAACATGAACATGAACATGAACATAAACATAAACATGAACATAAACATGAACATAAACATGAACATAAACATAAACATGAACATAAACATAAACATGAACATAAACACAAACATAAACATAAACATGAACATAAACATGAACATAAACATGAACATGAACATAAACATGAACATAAACATAAACATGAACATAAACATAAACATGAACATAAACATAAACATAAACATAAACATGAACATAAACATGAACATAAACATAAACATGAACATAAACATAAACATAAACATGAACATAAACATGAACATAAACATAAACATAAACATGAACATAAACATGAACATGAACATAAACATAAACATAAACATAAACATGAACATGAACATAAACATAAACATAAACATAAACATAAACATAAACATAAACATAAACATAAACATGAACATAAACACAAACATAAACATGAACATGAACATGAACATAAACATAAATAGAAACATGAACATAAACATAAACATAAATAGAAACATGAACATAAACATAAACATGAACATAAACATGAACATAAACATAAACATAAACATAAACATAAACATAAACATAAACATAAACATAAACATAAACATGAACATAAACACAAACATAAACATGAACATGAACATGAACATGAACATAAACATGAACATGAACATGAACAGAAACATGAACAGAAACATAAACATGAACATGAACATGAACATGAACATGAACAGAAACATAAACATAAACAGAAACAGAAACAGAAATAGAAACATGAACATGAACATGAACATGAACAGAAACAGAAACATGAACATGAACAGAAACAGAAACAGAAACATAAACAGGTACTGTAACAGTGTCGTAGAACACTAATTTACCAGTAATGGTAGCTGACACTGGCAGGCTGCTTTATTGGGGAGTAATTCCTGATTTCTCTCCACTCTGAGCAGAGTTGATTTTTTTGGCTGAATAAACATTATTCTGATCCTGAGGTTTAAAATATGAGCAGCTTTGATAAGCCAATCATTTAATGGAAAAAAACGCCTGTAATTTGCATCTGTAGAACCATTATTTGGCGGCTGTGTTTTCCCTGTGTGTGTCGGTTGAATATCAGACAGATGTTTACGTATATTCTGCATGTAGCAGCCGACCTGCAGCTCTTCTATTGATCCTGCCTTTCCTTTCAGTGAGAACAGAGGCTGTCAGCTGTGTTTTCTGTGTTTGTGAAGATGTATTTAAATAAAATCTCACAGACGTGCCAAGCTGCCAGCGTTGCTGCCATTCAGAGAGACGAGGGGAGCTTCAGCTGTAGATTTTTCTACATGAGCAGCCGTGTGTGTGAATATGAGAGCTGGGATTGACAGTGAAATACGCAGCATGTATCAGCCTTAGCATCACTGGAGCGTTGTGACCCGGGCAGCAGGCCAAGATGGCACACATCAGGATTTACAGCCACACATTCATGCAGAAGTTCACTTCCCTTAGATTCATCTGAAAGTGGACACATCTTAGGCTTCCAGTTAGAATTAAATCATTTAACTACACAGTAAAACTGAGCTGATTTCTTAAAATGATCGGCTGTGTTTGAAACTGCCTACTGCATACTACATACTTCCATACTGCATACTCATCGATCAGACAGTATGCAGAGTGTTTACCCACAATGCATTTCGCTCGTGCCTGAGCCAAAATCAGCCGGCCTGAAGCTGATTTCCCTTAAGCTCTAAACTCTGTAAACTTTAGCAACATTTGAAACATTTTCAGGTGAGAAAGTAGTCGTTTAGATCCCCAACGTGTTGAAAACCTGACAAAATACCGGCTGTTTACAATTTTGTTCCCACGAATTCGGCGCTACTAAAGCTAGCCGCAGTGAGCAACGCACTTCCTGTTATTTTCACAAAATAAAATACCCGTTGCCTTTTATCATAGGGAAAGCCATTACCATACAATTGGTGCTTTTGTTTTGAAAACAGGAAGTGAACCTACCCTCGTTGTAGCTAGCTTGAAACTGCCGTTTTGACAGGAAATGACGATCGGCGACGTCACGTTGCATCTTGGGTAGTTTGAGTATGAGGAGTAACCTCATGATGCATACCCAACATTTCAGAGAATCTAGTATGCATCCGGGAACTTAAAAAAAGTTAAAGTTAATTGGGAGAAGTAGGCGGTTTTGAACACAGCCACCCTTTTTCTCAGAGAATACTTGAATAACATACATCTTAAACATATTTACTTTATGCTAACCGGCTCAGAGATGTGAACATGACTGAACTGATATTACATCTTTAAAATCATTTGTATTGATCGGACTTTTTAGCCCAGTCTGTCATGAAAATGTGCAGCAGTTACTGGATTTAAACTATCAGTTGTACTTTATAACAAACCAACCAAGTCCTTGTATTAGCTACCTGCGTCAGTTAGCTAGCTTACTGGTTTGCTTTCAGGCCGAACGCAACTATTGTTCTCATGTTGGGTTTTCTAGCTGCTTTTTTTTTTGTATTTTGTGTTTTTTTGGCTTAAATATTAGTCTCATAACAATCAGCATCCATTAAAGCAAGTGCAATTAGTTTATATAGTAGAGAGTTAACAAAAGTTTACACCATTTATTTATCCACACAGGTAGAAATCGAACAAGATGTCCACGTAAACAGTTAAAAGAAGTTTACCTTCTGTATGAAAATGTACATCTATTTTTTGCCCTTTTTCCACATGTTTAAGCTCGAAATCATAAACAGGCTCAGTGAGGTAGGACTTCTCCGTGGGGTCATTTCTGTTCGATAGCTGCCGGCTGAGTGGGGCAGTGATGGATGGTTTCACCGAAAGCTAATCTTAAAGCTAGCTTATGTAACGGGTTTGGGGCAGCACGGTGTAGCTAAGTCACCTGGTGAAACAATGGGAACAATTTTTCATGACAGATCTTAAAAAATACAGGCAAAAAATATGGAATTGTTGTGCATACAACCAGTGGCGATTCTAGAGTCTGTGGGGGCCCCAAGCAAAAAAATCCTAGGGGGCCCTACCGACCAGTGTTCGTCACCAAAACATCTGACAACAACGAAAAATGTATGAAATAAAACCTCTTTTTATTCCAAACATGAAAAACATTGTTATTTTAAAAATATACATGTAAAGAATAAATAAATAACTAAAAAAGACTAATAATAAAATAAAATAAAAAATTGAATAAAATACCGCAAATTACTTTGAAAACCCAATACAAACTTTGTACAAAATATTTACAGTATATATTTACAAAGTATATACAGTAGTAAGTTCCTCATAAGCCCAATTTACAGTATGCACTGCTTTTAGAAATGCTGCCTACGGGCCTTCGCTTGTGCAAATGCTGATACTATGTCCTCTAGATGCAAAGACATGTTGACTAGACAATCTTTGACTAAATCATTTAAATTTAACTGTTCAAAGAAAACATGTTCACCACGAGCGTTCGCCACTGTTTGAGACGGTTTATAAAGTAACTGGACAATCTTTGATTGAACGCACCCCAGCTCTCGGGGGCCCCCTAGTGGCTCGGGGCTCCAAGCAGCTGCCTGTTGACAAGCTGAGCCTCTGCATACACCTTCACTCCTGCAAACTTCTCTCTTTTTATTGTAGCCAAAAAAAAACAACAGATGAATAAAAGCTTTGACTTATCTCACCATAAGTCAGTTAGCACGTCAGTTAGCACTTCAGGTAGCACGTCAGTTAGCTAGCTGCAAACTTCTCTCTTTTTATTGTAGCCAAAAGAAAACAGATGAATAAAAGCTTTGACTCATCTCACCATAAGTCAGTTAGCACGTCAGTTAGCATGTCAGTTGGCACGCCAGTTAGCACATCAGTTAGCACATCAGTTAGCATGTCAGTTAGCATGTCAGTTAGCGAGCTGCAAACTTCTCTCGTTTTATTGTAGCCAAAAGAAAACAGATGAATAAAAGCTTTGACTCATCTCACCATAAGTCAGTTAGCACGTCAGTTAGCACATCAGTTAACACGTCAGTTAGCATGCCAGTTAGCACATCAGTTAGCATGTCAGTTAGCTAGCTGCAAACTTCTCTCGTTTTATTTTAGCCAAAAGAAAACAGATGAATAAAAGCTGTGACTTATCTCACCATAAGTCAGTTAGCACGTCAGTTAGCACGTCAGTTAGCTAGCTTCAAACTTCAGTTGAGCTCATGGTTGTTGATTTGAAGCTGAAGGACTGATACTGATTTTCCAGCACATATATAGAAATCCATCTATAGAAATCCATCTATAGATATCTATCTATAGATATGTATTATATGTATTATATATTATTGATATGGACTCGCCACCCCTATAACAAATAAAATATGGTAAAAAAACAGCAGGAATCATAATCATGATGATCCATGAGTGGTAACACCTGAGAATAAAACCTTGTTTATCTATGTAATATATGTTATATATGTTTATTCATGTTTATTCTCTCCAGTTTAGCACGTATACACAATTGTGAATGCCTCAAATCACACACCTCCATAACAACACATGTTCCAACATGTACCAAACCAAACAACAGCTCACATGCAAACATATATAATATAATATAATGTAGTGTAGTCACACATGGAGCAGCATATTTCCTGTTCTGCTGTTTAAGCGCAGACACACAGAGGGAAACAGGGACATTTTCTGTGCTCCGTCCTCCACATCGAGCCTGGATGCTGCTGCAGTCTGAGGCTGACGGCTCTGAGATTTAAGACTCGCTGCTGCACTCAGCTGCCTGCACAGGATTTTCTAATTAGAGTTGGCGACTCGGCTTCAGCTTTGCCTCGCAATAAATCACAGAGCCTCTCAGGTGCATTCCCTCCAGCCCCGCTCAGTGGCATTTCACTATCAGCACTCTGATTGAGCTCCCCTGATATTTTTATCCAAGAGAGGAGGAAGAAAATAGAAACCCTGTCGTGGCTGTCGAAGGTGAACAACCTTCTCATCAACAAGCCGACAGGATGTGAAGATAGAAACCTACAAACACGCCTCAGAATAGATCAAAGTTGGCCTTTTTATGAGCACAATAAGGGTCAAAAGCCTTCATTCCTGTGTGTCTTGCTGGAAAATGATGAACAGAAATAAAACAGTGAACGCATGATACTAAATATCTGCTCTGAGCTCCTTTATCCTCCAACACAGACTGAAAAAAGTGACTTTTTGGTGAGGTAAACTCTATTAGAGTAACTGTCATAATCTCTGCCTTGTATTTTTAAGATTCAGTAAGAACTCGAGCTTCTTAAGTAAAATTAAACATTTTATTAACGTAATACATGAATTATGGGGGAAGAGTAAGTTTTACTTAGGTTTCCTCATACAATTTAAATGTTTAATAGTTGTATGTATATAAACCTAGAAATACTACATAAACTTTACTCTGAAAGTGTATCGTTAAAATCAACTAAGTTACTTCATAACAGCAAATACTACAGATATATAAAATTGACTTAAAATTTTGAGTAAAATGATGTTCCTGCCTATGAAAAACAAGTAGGCTTTACTTCATTTGTTTAAATAAATACAACTTAAAACTTAGATGTAATTAAGTAAATGTTACTTAATATCTTCAAAACTGTTATGTTTTACTCTGACAGAGAGAGAGACTTCCACCAAAGGCTCTACCACCTGACTGTGTTCCACCAATCAGACGCAGCCGTGCAGTCTGGTCACGGGACCGTACTCGATCTCAGCGGCGGGACGGGTTAGCTTTAGCATTAGCAGTCGTAGCAAACAAAGAAAGAAACAGATGAAAAATGTCAGAACCGACGGTGGGAAATGAAGACGCAGACGAGGCCTCATACTGAAAGCATGTTTACCTTACAAAGAGGGAGAAACAGCAGCTACATTATGTTTCTTCTGTGGCAACCAAAACAAACGCACATTTCAGCAGAAACTCAACATCTAACTTGAGGAAACATGTAGCGCTAAGTTTCCTAAACTCGTTTTCCCCCCATGGATAGGTGAATGTTTGTTTTTTAGGTTACATATGGGTTACATATGTTTTAAACATTTCCTAAGTCTCTTTTATTTTTTATTGAAGTTCTTGTATTTTTTTATTTATTATTATATATATATATATATTATATATATATATATATATATATTATTATTATTCATTTTATTTTTTATTTACTTTCATTTTTTTTAATTGAAGTAATTGTAGTACTGCTGTTTTTATCGTTTTCATCACTACTTTTGTATGATGTAAAATCCGATTTCCTAAGTCTCTTTTATTTTTTATTGAAGTACTTTTTATATATTATTTATATATATATATATATATATATATATATATATATATATATATATATATATATATGTATATATATATATATATATATATATATATATATATATATATATATATATATATATATATATATATATATATATATATATATATATATATATTATATATATATATATATATATATATATATTATTTATATATATATATATATATTAATATTATTATTTTTTAATTTTCTCTACCAGCCAGTATAGTATATTACCGTTTTTTGAATTACAGTACATGACGGTAGGATAACTGTGTTTTAGTCATTTTACAGCGCATCTATCGTAATTTCTTTAACAGTATGATAACGTATTCTAGATTACAGTATATGGCAGTAGGAGAACTACAAATACTGTTTCATACTGTTAAATTACAGTTATCTACTGGTATTGTTACATGACTGATTTAACTGTTAATTTACATGTGAGGGATGAATATTCAAAAGTATTTTACAATTATTTTAAAATACAGTCGGATATTGTAGTAAATCCACTGTAAATATACAGCAATCCGTTACAGTGTACACATCTGAAACAGCTGGTTTTCTCTCAGAGACTGTCACACTTTACTGTAAATAATATAAAAATAAAGACTTTGTGGAGTTTAAAATGGTTCGTAGGTCACAAATAATCCATTTTCTGTTCTTCCATTCATTTAAAAACCTTCATCACACGCAGCTACAGATGCAATAAGGCTACAGTTGCCTTGAGAAAGCTGAAACACAATCCAAACCCTGGTGAAATCCTGGCTGTTAGCTGGGATCAGAGGTGGAGTTGAGTTTAAAGGCAGACCTCAGCTCTGCAGTGGGACCGTCAGCTCCACAGATCCATCATGCATTCCTGTTATTACCCGAGTATTCCAGCCACTGGAGCCGCTTTAAGTGTGTGGAAGCTTCATCTCTCTGCCTCTCCCATCACACTTTACTTATCTTTACACAGACATTGTAAGTGCAGTGCAATCATGTCACCATCAGGCAGAGTAAATGACTTCTGAGAGCGCTCATTTTTCAGTTAGCCGATATTTGGCAGCAGCAGAGCTCTCCGGTCACTCTGAAGTTTAGCCTCTCCTGCAGTGCAGCTGCTGCACGCTCAGGCTCCACTGGAGACACTACAGGTGAATAGGGTAATATTTTAAAATAATAGATATCACCATGAAACCTCCTCAGTTGAAAAAAAAATGTATTACAAGTTTTAGAAATGTGTATGTTTAATTATGCAAATTAGGCATTATCTCATTAAATATGCGCACATTTGCATATATTTCCGGAAGATAGATCTGAACACATGATAAAGCCAGGTGCAAAATTCTTTTTTCATTTTGTTTACACACAGAATGAAAAGGAAATTACAGAGGGATTTCAGGATATCTGCTTTCATTTCCTAGGAAATCAATATATACTGCCCATAGCCTAAAAAACATCAATTTTCGCCATATTTTTTTTATTATAATGTCACATAAATCAGGCCAGGAATGATTTATCAACAAATCCTTCAGTAAATATCTTCAGAATACTGCTAAGTGTATAACTGGAAAGTTTGGTGTTAGTAGGTGCTCCATAGGCTGAGATATTGATACTGGAAAAATACAAAAAACTGATTTTGAGAAAACGGCATTTGAAGATTTAAATAGGGGAATTCATTTTGGTAAATTTGGGTGAAATGTACTGGCGCGATTAAACAAAATGTGATGAAATAAACAGTTTAATTTATGTTTTGAAATAACACATATTGAAGGAGCAGACTGGCCCAAAATCTAAAAATTGACCACAGCATGAAAACTCACTGTTTTTGCCCGCCGTGTCTCTCCTCAAAGGATGCGAAACCAAAATTAACATGATTTCATCTGGCTGGGCATTCTCCAAGTGGCATGTTGATGTTACAGCTAACCGTGTTAGCTAAGACCTCAACATTACTGAAGCAGTGTGGGACAGAGGTGGGTAGAGCAGCCAAAAATTGTACTCAAGTAAAAGTACTGTTACTTTAGAATAATATGACTCAAGTAACAGCAGCTACATTATGTGTCTTCTGTGTCAACCAAAACAAACGCACATTTCAGCAGAAACTCAACATCTAACTTGAGGAAACATGTAGCGCTAAGTTTCCTAAACTCGTTTTTCCCCCATGGATAGGTGAATGTCTGTTTTTTAGGTTACATATGGGTTACATATGTTTTAAACATTTCCTAAGTCTCTTTTATTTTTTATTGAAGTTTTTGAATTTACCTGGATTATTTTAATTTAAGCCATTTTGTAATTAATTAATTCATTTCAATTTATTTTATCAATTGGATGAACTCTAATTTGCCTAAAGATGATTATTTAGTATTTTTCATCAAGAAATGTTTTACTCTTACTCAAGTAATTATTTATTATTTATTTTTACTTGAGTATAATTTTTGGCTGCTCTACCCACCTCTGTTTAACAGTAAGAAGCTCCGCACAGTGAACATATGAATGTGAGATAGAAATCCTTTACTTTGTTGGACACTGGCAGGTGATTTCTGTAAAATAAACTGGGAGAACGATAAATAAAACAGGGATTTCTGCTGTTGCTCGTGGTAAAGTGTGTTCTTCCTTCACCCCGATGTTCACCTCACTCTGCGGGATCCATAACCGACTCCAGCGTTCCTGCAGGTAACTGAGAAACTGTTTTCCTCTGAAAACCTTCAGCTGCCAACAGAGCACATCATCCCTTTATTCCTGCAGGAGAACGCAGCGAATAAAAGTGTTAAAAATGCATCTATGCTGAGAAATTACAGCCGAGTGGACCAGATGTTGGACCTTACTGTCCCATTCAGCTAAAACCCAAAATAAATGATCAACTCATCCAGTTTAAATACTTCTAAAATGACCGTTCTCCGGGGGAATAAATCTGAAGACAAAACTTCTGAGCCTGTGTTTTCGTCCTGGTTCTGCAGAGGAGATCGAGCTCATCAGCCCTTTACTGAGTCAGCAGTTCTGGACATGAAGGACACTAAGTTAAAAGCTTTGACACCTGGTTAATTGCATGGATCTGCCCTGATCAATCTGCTGTATGACTGAAGAGGGGGGGTGCCCCCATCACCGTCCATGTGCAGAACAATCTGCTGCTGGCAGCAAAAAGATTAAACCTTTATTAATTCAAACACTTTGGATTGAAAACATGGACAAAGATGCAAAGACAAAAAGAGGTTTTAAATATTCTATCATAGAATCCTAATTGACGACTGCGTCTAAGCACTCAAGTGATTTCTGATTAAATCTGTCTGCTGCGCGTCGGTGTCCCTGCTGACTCCTGATGCTTCAGCGCTGCAGCAGCACGCGGCTCTGCAGCACCGATTTAACTCGTTTCCCCCGTTGGGACCACTTGGATGGAGCTGAGCCATCACCAGTGTCACCGGATCCTCCTCCTGTGATTCTCCTGCATCGACAAAAGAAACCATCTCCAGTAAAAGGTCTTTATGATGTAAAGATCATTTCTCTGACTGAAACCTTTTCTGCTCGGATTTGGCTCCTCATAAAAGGATTCTGCTCTTTCTTCACTTCATCAGCTCCAGGTTTAGAGGTTTGCACTAACACCTCCAGTGAGATGGATTTCTGAATCATTTGGTCACCTTTTCCCAAGTTCCAAACTGTTAATCATCATCAGTCGTTTTAATTTGAATTTTTTGTGTTTGACAATAAAGGGGGCGGCAGGACACTGATGCGGACTTCAAAGTGGTAAAAGCAAACTGGGTTTATTTTTAAAACAAGGTTAACAAAAGGCCCGGCTGAGCCGGATGACAAAACTAAGCTGTGACAAATAAAACATGGCTAAGGCAAGGCAAGGCAAAACAAAGAACTTAGCTAGGCTAGGCTAGGCTAGGCTAGGCTAGGTGAAAAACGGAGAAAGGATTTCACAACTGAATGGGGAAACCTGGAAACTAAGGCTGTGTTCGAAACCGCCTACTACTCCCACTACTCCTACTAACTTTAACTTTTTTTAAGTTCCCGGATGCATACTAGATTCTCCTAAATGTTGGGTATGCATCATGAGGTTACTACTCATACTCAAACTACCCAAGATGCAACGTAACGTGACGTCGCCGATCGTCATTTCCTGTCAAAACGGCAGTTTCAAGCTAGCTACAACGAGGGTAGGTTCACTTCCTGTTTTCAAAACAAAAGCACCAATTGTATGGTAATGGCTTTCCCTATGATAAAAGGCAACGGGTATTTTATTTTGTGAAAATAACCGGAAGTGCGTTGCTCACTGCGGCTAGCTTTAGTAGCGCCGAATTCGTGGGAACAAAATTGTAAACAGCCGGTATTTTGTCAGGTTTTCAACACGTTGGGGATCTAAACGACTACTTTCTCTCCTGAAAATGTTTCAAATGTTGCTAAAGTAGGAAAATGATCTCGTTATCACGAGAAAACGGATGGAATAAAATGTATGTGTCTATGGCCGTTTAAGGCTTCCGTACAGACCAGCAGCAGTCTTTAAGGCTTTGTCACGTTTGTTTCTGAGAGATTTTATGTGTTTTCTGTGCACTGCAGCTGAAAACAAATCAAAGTTCGAGTTGTTTGAACCAACTTTGACATTTCATGAAGCTCCAGACTTTTGGGGAATTACCCGTCAATCTGCTGCAAAATGACCCCGAGGCTGAATTTTATCACCGACTTGATGTCTTCTCTGTGTTTGCCGCGTCAGAATGAAGCCGTCTCTGCTCAGCCTCATGTTCCCCTCTCCATGAGAGCAGATGTCTCCGCTCAGCCACGTCTCTCCATGTTGGCGTAACGCTGCAGTTCTGCGGAGGGTCAATCCCATCGTGAGGAATTCCTTCTGACTCGAGCTTCTCTGGGTTGTCAGAGCGCTGCAGCTCTGTTTCTGTAGGAGCTGGTGGGACTCGCCTCAGCCTGCAGGCTTCTCTCCATCAGCTCTGTGTCCTTGCAATGATCCCATCAACTCATCTACAACCTTCAAAACACATTATCGCTCTTCTGTGAGGGGCCGACTGTCTTTTCTTCGTCTGATGTGAAAAGAATTGCTCAAAGTCGTCTCCATATGTGTTCTGTAAGTGATGGGATTGTTGTTTTCTGATGGCTCGTTGGCTCACCAACGTTTAATCTTACGTCTAACTCGATATGAATCCAAATCTTACAACATAGTTAATATTTTAGATAATTCATATCACTGAAATAACTTTTCTATTTCATTCAATTCAGTGTGCTTAGATTTATCATTCAGGGCCTCTGAAGTCCACATTTTTGCTTAATTTTGTGACGATGAAAACAGTCAAATTCCTGAAAAATGACAGGAATCCACTGTGTGCTGAACTTCTATGGATAAAAGTGGGTCAAAGAACTCCTGTAGAAGAAAATGAGTTTTTGCTTCATCTTAATCAGCCAAGTGTCATGTCCATGGGGTTTTCCCCATGTTTTGAGTTCTTAGCAGGCCTGGGGAACGATTAAAATGTTTAATCTAATTAATCACATGATTTCCCTGATTAATCACGATTAATCACATTTGTACGCAGAATCCAAAAATGAATCCAAAAGTAGTGTATAGCCTTTACGAGTTACGACTAAAATAAATTACGACTTTATTTTAGTGTACGAGTGTCTGTTGGTGGGTTGTATCTCTTAAGCCAAGAGTACTGTCATTTCTTCAGGGAATGACCCTCGTTCTGCAAGACAGAGAACATTTCTGCATCTTTCCATGTGCAGAACAATGTTTAAGCTCACCCAGCAGCATTTGAATGGATTATATTTAGGGCTGGGCAACGATTAAAATCTAATTTATCACGATTAATCACATTTGTACGCAGAATCCCAAAATGAATATAAAAGTAGCGTATAGCTTTTAGCATTTAGCTTTATTTTAAATGTGCTGCCATATGAATGAAAGTGCCATAACATTTGTTGTGCAAACACACTTTTAACATCAGCATCTTTCTGTAGTTTTTATGTAGAAGCCTCGCTCCACTGTCTGTTTCCTTGAATGACTTGCTGCTATCAGTTGTGTGTTTTGCCTTTAAGTGATATTTTAGACTGGAACTACTACGCTGAGAAGACAATTCAACTTGGCAGTGTTTACAGATGACTTTGGTTCTGTCCACTCCGCCGTCTGGAAGAACTTTAAAATGAAAATGGCCGAGTAAAAGTTCCGTACCCTTCTCCATGTTTGGTGGATCCGCCGATTACTTTCTTTTCCTGTTCCACAGCAGACAGCAGCAGACTTTTACAAAATAAAAGCCTGTGAGCAACAGGCTTTTACAAAATAAAAGCCTGTGAGCAACAGCCTTTTACAAAATAAAAGCCTGTGAGTAACAGACTTTTACAAAATAAAAGCCTGTGAGCAACAGACTTTTACAATAATAAAACCTGCGTTAAAGCGCGATAAAATATTTATCGGCGTTAAATAATTAACAAGTTAATGCGATAATAACGAGTTAACTCGCCCAGCCCTTATAAATATATTAAACAGTTTCATAAGATCATAAATACATCAGTCAGTGATTCAGTGTCCATTCAGCTCGTACCATAAGACAGAAAGTTCATGTTACAGTAGCATTACATACAGTTAGAATCCACGTCATTGTCCCTGAATCAGCATCAAGACTTTGGGAACAGCTATTAGCGTCTTAGCTAATGTTAGCTAATGTTGACTAATGTTGGCTAATGTTGGCTAATGTTGACTAATGTTAGCTGACGTTGACTAATGTTGGCTAATGTTGGCTAATGTTGGCTAATGTTAGCTAACGTTGACTAATGTTAGCTAATGTTAGCTAATGTTGGCTGCGGCCTGCAGCAAGTGATTCAGAGTTTTTTGTTTTACTTTCTTTTCTTATAAACTGGATTTGTTAACTTGTCTTGTAAGAAAACTTTAGACTGAAGTTCATCTGTATATATTGACATAAAACGTGGATCTTTGCTTTAGTTATTGTTGTTTAGACTTACGATGCTGCATGATTCTTTTAACGGCGTTCCTGTTAACCAACGACCGCGGCAGCGCGGGATAATGCAGCATCCCCTTTAAACAGCTCACCCATGGCTCCCCAGAGGGAGCTCTCAGAAGTGGTTGATTTTATTGACAAGGTCAACCCCAAAAATCTATAAAATATTAAAATGAATCTGCATTCTGCTTAGGTCTGCTGTGTTTATTGATTTAACAACACAATAGGTGAAACACTTAGAGGCGGCGGGCTGTGATGTGTGCAGGGACGCAGCTTATTTCTCTTTTTATCGGCCCAAAAATGCAAAAGCATTGGGAAAAACAGTCCCTTCTTTTCTATATAAAATCCTCTGGCCGTCTTTTTCTCATCCTTTTTATGCCTCGTGCTTCTCACAGGTCGCACAGCAGCTTCCAGAGAAGCGTTTGTCATTGTCTGACTTTGTGTCGTATTGTAATTCAGCTCCACATTCGAGCCGCATGACAAGACGTTCTGGCCCTGATGAAACTACGTCGCATCCACTGCAGCTCAATTTACGATCATCTGCGAGCGCGGTGGGGAAGCTGGACTGCGGGAGAGCCATCTGCTTTTATGGCGACAAGCTGAGGGAGCGGAGAGAGGTCTGAGGGGGCAGCAGAAAGCTGGAATGATACCATATGCATGCAGAAATGTAAGAAGAGGAGGCTAATGGAACATTTAGGTGAAAGATTGGAACAGATGGCATTAGCATGAGCGCATTAGGCCGAGGCTCATTATCAGCCACTCTGCTTAGGATGCAGGTCCGACGTGGAAAACATCTCAGGTTCGATAAGACCTGAAGGCTTCTCATCTGGCGTTTCATTGCATCCCAAAGACTTTTTTTCGTGGCTCGTTCTTCCTTCTTTAAACCACCGGTGAGCACCCGGCCAGCCTCAAGCCTTCCAGGTCCTTCTGCATCCAACAGACTCTGAAACATTCACAGAGAGTTTACTTTCTAGATCGTTTTATTGCAGTTTCCTCTGTCTGTTGTTGCCTTCAAAGTTTTAAAAGCAGGGCCGGGCAACGATTAAAATGTTTAATCTAATTAATCACATGATTTCCCTGATTAATCACGATTAATCGCATTTGTACGCAGAATCCAAAAATGAATCCAAAAGTAGCGTATAGCTTTTAGCATTTAGCTTTATTTTAAATGTGCTGCCATATGAATGAAAGTGCCATAACATTTGTTGTGCAAACACACTTTTAACATCAGCATCTTTCTGTAGTTTTTATGTAGAAGCCTCGCTCCACTGTCTGTTTCCTTGAATGACTTGCTGCTATCAGTTGTGTGTTTTGCCTTTAAGTGATATTTTAGACTGGAACTACTACGCTGAGAAGACAATTCAACTTGGCAGAGTTTACAGATGACTTTGGTTCTGTCGACTCCGCCGTCTGGAAGAACTTTAAAATGAAAATGGCCGAGTAAAAGTTCCGTACCCTTCTCCATGTTTGGTGGATCCGCCGATTACTTTCTTTTCCTGTTCCACAGCAGACAGCAGCAGACTTTTACAAAATAAAAGCCTGTGAGCAACCGACTTTTACAAAATAAAAGCCAGTGAGCAACAGACTTTTACAGAATAAAAGCCTGTGAGCAACAGACTTTTACAGAATAAAAGCCTATGAGCAACAGACTTTTACAAAATAAAAGCCTGTGAGCAGCAGACTTTTACAAAATAAAAGCCTGTGAGCAACAGACTTTTACAAAATAAAAGCCTGTGAGCAACAGACTTTTACAAAATAAAAGCCTGTCAGCAACAGACTTTTACAAAATAAAAGCATGTGGACAACAGACTTTTACAAAATAAAAGCCTGTGAGCAACAGACTTTTACAAAATAAAAGCCTGTGAGCAACAGATTTTTACAGAATAAAAGCCTGTGAGCAACAGATTTTTACAGAATAAAAGCCTGTCAGCAACAGACTTTTACAAAATAAAAGTCTGTAAGCAACAAACTTTTACAAAATAAAAGCCTGTGAGCAACATACTTTTACAGAATAAAAGCCTGTGAGCAACAGATTTTTACAGAATAAAAGCCTGTGAGCAACAGACTTTTACAGAATAAAAGCCTGTGAGCAACAGATTTTTACAAAATAAAAGCCTGTGAGCAACATACTTTTACAGAATAAAAGCCTGTGAGCAGCAGACTTTTACAAAATAAAAGCCTGTGAGCAACAAACTTTTACAAAATAAAAGCCTGTGAGAAACAGACTTTTACAATAATTGTAAATAAATAAATAAAAATAAAAAAATAAAAATAAAATGATAATAATAATAATAATAAGTTAACTCGTTAGTCAGGATTGCATCCTTAAAATCATTGAAACACACCATGAACCACCAATATTTACAAAATTCCATTGTAGTTTTTGGCATATTTCATGAATATGTTGGTAATATTTGACCTCAGTGAGAACATACAGAATCCAGATTAATAGAAAGATATGTGGACTGCTACAACAAGCCAGATTTATTTTAATCAGCTCCTCATTTCATTGTAAAATGTTGTAACACGGTTAAATGTTTAAGATAATTCAGAGTTAAAAGTCAAATAACGTGTTCTCTAATCAAACATGTACAAAGTGCGGGGGGGGGGGGGGGGGGCAGAACCATAAAAGGACTCCATCATCATTCGTTCTGCTCAACCTGAGGAAAAGATTTCTGAACAAACAATTAATTAGAGATCAGAGGTGATTTAAAACTCTGGTTTGATGCCTCGTCAAACAGCAGCTGGGATGAAGCAGGGTTCAGAGGTCAGCTTTTTATCATCTGGAACAGCTTCAGACCCAACTGATGCTCATGACTTCTGCTCTTATTTCAAACTGTTTCCCTTCTTTGTCCTCTGAGTCAGACTACGCTCTGAGAGAGGAGTACGATCCGAGCACAGAACAGAGCAGACTGGAGAAACCCAGAAGAAGGAAGTGGACAGTTTTAATTAGTTTGACAAAAAGCAAGGCTGCTGCCAAAGCAGAGAAATAAAAAAAAAGAGAAAAGAGAAGCTGGAACTTTAAATCAAGCCAGAACCCAAGCAGAGCTGGAACACAATATTTCTTAGAGACTTTGGAAACAACAGTGATCTGTGATCTGGCCGTGAACACAGGAAACCCTGGCTGTGTTTAAAACTGCATACTACATACTGCATACTACATACGGCATACTACATACGGCATACTACATACTACATACTACATACTGCATACTACATACTGCATACTACATACGGCATACTACATACTACATACTACATACGGCATACTACATACTACATACTACATACGGCATACTACATACTGCATACTACATACGGCATACTACATACTACATACTACATACGGCATACTACATACTGCATACTACATACGGCATACTACATACTACATACTACATACGGCATACTACATACGGCATACTACATACGGCATACTACATACTACATACTACATACGGCATACTACATACTACATACTACATACGGCATACTACATACTGCATACTACATACGGCATACTACATACTACATACTACATACGGCATACTACATACTGCATACTACATACGGCATACTACATACTACATACTACATACGGCATACTACATACTACATACTACATACGGCATACTACATACTGCATACTACATACGGCATACTACATACTACATACTACATACGGCATACTACATACGGCATACTACATACGGCATACTACATACGGCATACTACATACTGCATACTACATACTACATACTGCATACGGCATACTACATACGGCATACTACATACTATATACTACATACTGCATACTACATACGGCATACTACATACGGCATACTACATACTATATACTACATACTGCATACTACATACTGCATACTACATACGGCATACTACATACTACATACGGCATACTACATACGGCATACTACATACGGCATACTACATACTATATACTACATACTGCATACTACATACTACATACTGCATACGGCATACTACATACGGCATACTACATACTACATACTACATACTGCATACTACATACGGCATACTACATACGGCATACTACATACTATATACTACATACTGCATACTACATACTGCATACTGCATACTGCATACTACATACTGCATACTGCATACTATATACTACATACTGCATACTACATACGGCATACTGCATACTGCATACTGCATACTGCATACTACATACCGCATACCACATACTGCATACTACATACTGCATAGTATATACGGCATACTGCATACTGCATAGTATATACGGCATACTGCATACTGCATAGTATATACGGCATACTGCATACTGCATACTGCATACTGCATACTACATACTGCATAATACATACTGCATACTACATACTGCATACTGCATAGTATATACGGCATACTGCATACTGCATACTGCATACTGCATACTGCATACTGCATAGTATATACGGCATACTGCATACTGCATACTACATACTGCATACTGCATACTGCATACTACATACTAGATACTGCATACTGCATACTACATACTACACACTACATACTGCATACTGCATACTACATACTACATACTGCATACTACATACTGCATACTACATACTACATACTGCATACTGCATACTACATACTACATACTACATACTGCATACTACATACTACATACTGCATACTACATACTGCATACTGCATACTACATACTACATACTGCATACTACATACTGCATACTGCATACTACATACTACATACTGCATACTACATACTGCATACTACATACTGCATACTGCATACTACATACTACATACTACATACTGCATACTGCATACTACATACTACATACTGCATACTACATACTACATACTACATACTACATACTGCATACTACATACTACATACTGCATACTGCATACTACATACTGCATACTGCATACTACATACTGCATACTGCATACTACATACTACATACTGCATACTACATACTACATACTACATACTACATACTGCATACTGCATACTACATACTGCATACTACATACTGCATACTGCATACTACATACTACATACTGCATACTGCATACTACATACTACATACTACATACTGCATACTACATACTACATACTACATACTGCATACTGCATACTACATATTACATACTGCATACTGCATACTACATACTACATACTACATACTGCATACTACATACTACATACTGCATACTGCATACTACATACTACATACTACATACTGCATACTACATACTGCATACTACATACTGCATACTACATACTGCATACTGCATACTGCATACTACATACTACATACTGCATACTACATACTGCATACTACATACTACATACTGCATACTGCATACTACATACTACATACTACATACTGCATACTACATACTGCATACTGCATACTACATATTACATACTGCATACTGCATACTACATACTGCATACTGCATACTGCATACTGCATACTACATACTACATACTGCATACTGCATACTACATACTACATACTACATACTGCATACTGCATACTACATACTACATACTGCATACTGCATACTACATAGTGCATACTGCATACTACATACTACATACTACATACTACATACTACATACTACATACTGCATACTACATACTACATACTGCATAGTATATACGGCATACCGCATACTGCATACTGCATACTACATACTGCAAAGTATATACGGCATACCGCATACTGCATACTGCATACTGCATACTATATACTGCATACTACATACTACATACCGTATACCGCATACTAAATACTACATATTACATACTACATACTGCATACTACATACTGCATACTACATACTGCATACTACATACTACATACTACATACTGCATACTGCATACTGCATACTACATACTGCATACTGCATACTACATACTGCATACTGCATACTACATACTGCATAGTATATACGGCATACTGCATACTGCATACTGCATAGTATATACGGCATACTGCATACTGCATACTGCATACTACATACCGCATACCACATACTGCATACTACATACTGCATAGTATATACGGCATACCGCATACTGCATACTGCATACTGCATACTACATACTGCATACTGCATACTGCATAGTATATACGGCATACTGCATACTGCATACTGCATACTACATACTGCATACTACATACTGCATACTACATACTACATACTACATACTGCATACTGCATACTGCATACTACATACTGCATACTGCATACTGCATACTACATACTACATACTACATACTGCATACTGCATACTGCATACTATATACTGCATACTACATACTGCATACTGCATACTGCATACTACATACTGCATACTGCATACTGCATACTGCATACTACATACTGCATACTACATACTACATACTACATACTGCATACTGCATACTGCATACTATATACTGCATACTACATACTGCATACTACATACTGCATACTGCATAGTATATACGGCATACTGCATACTGCATACTGCATACTACATACTGCATACTACATACTACATACTACATACTGCATACTGCATACTGCATACTACATACTGCATACTACATACTGCATACTACATACTACATACTGCATACTGCATACTACATACTGCATACTACATACTGCATACTGCATAGTATATACGGCATACTGCATACTACATACTACATATTACATACTACATACTGCATACTACATACTACATACTGCATACTACATACTACATACTGTACAAAGGTATGTACCTTTTGGACCCTCAAAAAAGGTACATATAGATACCTTTAGGTCCAATAATTAACCTAGGGGGTACATTAGTATAGATTGTGCCTCAGGGGACTCGTACTGTACCCCTATTTCTGAAAGTGTGTGAAGAATTGACAATAAAGCTAAATTGAATCGAATTGAATTGAATGTTTGCTGACTGCCAGCACGGCTCGGCGTCCTGGTGTAGTTTCAGCCATAAAACGAGCTTCCTTAAGGTTTAAAAAAGGCCATTTTCTGAGGAAGGAGCTGGTTAACCCTGCAGCAGAATAGCAGGAAACTCAGAGTTTTATCTGGTTACTGGAGGCTCAGGATAATGCTTCACTAGACAGCAGAGTGCATGTGTATGCATCTCCTAATGCTGCTAATTATTAAATAGGTCTGTTGTGAGACGGGACTTAAATCACTCTCATTTGCAGTCTATTACAGAAACACGAGCAATAACACCCGTGTGCACGGAGAGCGTGAACCGTGGTGACAGGAAAACATTTGCAGTCGATGCAGAGCAAAGGCAAACGAGGCTGAAGATATGAGTCCCGTTTCAAAGTGTCGCTGATATGTTTCTGCGTCGGCGCCACCAACAGATTCCCCCGTAGGGTTGTTTTAATCTGACACGGTGTGCAACTTTGTCAGGGAAGATTCCCCTCCACAGAACATAATCCCTCCCTGGCATGAACCCCTCTGAGTGAGTTTCCCCCCTGCGCACCTTTTCAGGCACATGCCTCCACACGTGCACAACCCATTCATGTATGACTGCTGTCAGGAGCTGAGTCCCACCAAAGCTGCTGCAGACTCCCGTTTTCCCCGCGTCGTTATGCATGTTATATGGATCTGCATAATCCCTCCGCTGGAGCAGACTGCTCGATGGAAGCTCCTGAACACACTGAGGATTCAGGCCCGTCAGTCAGCAGCAGCTGAGTAGCAGCTGAGCAGCAACTTGTTGGCTCGGAGCTCCTGAACTGCCGGAGAAATCCATTTTACTGTCAACACGTTGAAGGAAAATCATAATCATAGATATACTCATTAATTATGCCCTTTTAGAATACATTTCTTTTATAAACAGTGCACGTATATTAGGGCTGTGGCGATACACTAATCTCACGATATGCTACACGATATTCAGCCAACGATACAATACGTTACGATACGACTCGATATGATTCGATATGATACAATTCGATATGATAAGATTCGATTCGATACGATACGATTCGATTCGATTCGATACAATACGATTCAATACGATAAGATTGATTCAATTCAATACGATTCGAAACGATTCAATACAATTCAATACGAGTCGATACGATTCGATACGATTCGATACGATTCAGTTTGATACGGTGCGATACATGATGTTCATCCAACGATACGATACGATTCAATACGATATACGATGTTCAGCCAACGATACAATACGATTCGATTCGATACGATACATGATATTCAGCCAACGATACGATACGATTCGATACGATACATGATGTTCAGCCAACGATACGATACGATATGATTCGATACGATACATGATATTCAGCCAACGATACGATACGATTCAATACGATACACGATATTCAGCCAACGGTACGATACGATATGATTCGATACGATACATAATGTTTAGCCAACGATACGATACGATTCGTTACGATACACGATGTTCAGCCAACAATGCGATACGATTCGATACGATACGTGCTATTCAGCCAACGATACGATACATGATATTCAGCCAACGATATGATACAATTCGATTCGATACGATACAATTCGATTCGATTCGATATGATATGATATGATATGATATGATACGATACGATACGATACGATTTGATTTGATTTGATTTGATTTGATGTGATTCGATACGATACACGATATTCAGCCAACGATACGAATCGATACGATATTCAGCCAACGATACGACTCGATACGATACAATTCGATACAATAAGATTCGATTCGATACTATTCGATACGGTAAAATTCGATACGATAAGATTGATTCAATTCAATACGATATGGTACGATACGATTTGATACGATATGATTCGATGCGATTCAATACGATTCGATACGATTCAATACGATTCAATACTATTCAATTTGATACGGTACGATACGATACAATTCGATACGATACAATACGATTCAATACGATACGATTCGATACGATAGGATACAATTCGATACGATACGATACAATTCGGTGCGATACGATTCAATACGATTCGATTCAATTCAAAACAATTCTACACGATACGATACGATACGATACGATACGATACGATACGATACGATACGATTCGACACGATACGATACGATATGATACGATTCGATACGATATGATTCGTTTTGATATGATACAATACGATACAATACCATTTGATACGATACGATCTTGAAATTAGCTTAAAAACCTCTTCAAATAAAAAAAAGCTTGTTTCATGTGAAATATGACTCAAAACTCTTTGTTTTCAAGACTTTTTCACTTAACAACATATTCAAGATGTATTGTATTAAAACAAGTCCCTATATCTGGCTGAAATGGTGCTTGTTAGGCAGTTGTGTCTGATATTAAGTGTAATGAGATACTCAATGAGACAAATATACTTGGTAAGATTTAGAATTTTTTCCAGTGTGACAGCAGTGAGTTCATCTGAGGTTTTCCCAGCCCGAGCTGCTCTCACCTTCACAGAGAAGCTGTTGTGATGTCGCAGCAGCACATATAATCCCATCATCCTCTGTGCTCAGCACAGCCGGCACAGTCACAGCCAACTCGTGTCGTTGTTGGAGTGTTCGCCGCTGCCGCTGCTGCTGCGCCTCGCGGCGGCCGAACCCGAGCGTGTCACAGGGAGTGCGTGACATTGGGAACGAGCATGTTGGCATTGAGTCACAGGGGGAATCCTCTCCTCTCCCTTCCCCTCACGACCACCCCCGATGGAGGAGAGTCGCCTGCCATCCAGTCCCCAGCACCAGAGGCTACAGCAGTGCTGTCCTATTTCTGGGCTGTTTCTAGGCTGTTTCTGGGCTGTTTCTGGGCTGTTTCTGGCCTGTTTCTGGGTCTGTTTCTGGGCTGTTTCTGGGTCTGTTTCTGGGCTGTTTCTGGGCCTGTTTCTGGGCTGTTTCTGGCCTGTTTCTGGGTCTGTTTCTGGCCTGTTTCTGGGCCTGTTTCTGGGCTGTTTCTGGGCTGTTTCTGGGCTGTTTCTGGGCTGTTTCTGGCCTGTTTCTGGGTCTGTTTCTGGGCTGTTTCTGGGTCTGTTTCTGGGCTGTTTCTAGGCTGTTTCTGGGCTGTTTCTGGGTCTGTTTCTGGGCTGTTTCTGGGCCTGTTTCTGGCCTGTTTCTGGGCCTGTTTCTGGGCCAGTTTCTGGGCTGTTTCTGGGCCAGTTTCTGGGCTGTTTCTGGGCCTGTTTCTGGCCTGTTTCTGGCCTGTTTCTGGCCTGTTTCTGGCCTGTTTCTGGGCCTGTTTCTGGCCTGTTTCTGGCCTGTTTCTGGTCTGTTTCTGGGCTGTTTTTGGTCCTGTTTCTGGGCCTGTTTCTGGCCTGTTTCTGGACTGTTTCTGGGCTGTTTCTGGACTGTTTCTGGGCTGTTTCTGGGCTGTTTCTGGGCCTGTTTCTGGGCTGTTTCTGGACTGTTTCTGGGCTGTTTCTGGCCTGTTTCTGGTCTGTTTCTGGGCCCGGAAGCAGCAGCTTTCGCTGCCTTTTCCTGCCGGGATTCGCAGTGACATCACGCCGGGAGTCCCTAGGAGCAGCCAGAAATGGACCCTTAGCTTCCCCCCCCCCCTCCTCCCCGTTCACCGTGCACGCTCACGATCTGCTGAGAGTTTGCCATCTGCTCCGTGCACTATCGTGGAGCGCAGCCCATAAATGAGCTAGCTGTGGCTACGCTGAGCGTAACAAAAGATGACGCCGCCGCCGTATTGTGACACGCGTTCAGTGTTCCCGTCGGCTTTTCTAATCGTCTTTTTTTTCCGAGGTGTCTCGTTTGCATTTCAAAGTCAATCCTCTGGTGTTTGATCCCGGGTGCCAGAAAGCAAACGGGGAACCTGTCAGCGTTGGGAAGCTAATTGATTCTCGTGTCGTTAATCAGTGTCATGTCTGCCTGTGACGCTGTTTGTGCACGGCTCCCCTTGATGTGATAAGGACGACGTCCCCGGGGACCCGGCTGTCATGTCAGAGTTGCCTTCATTAGATCTGCCCTTTCCCACTTTCCTCTGTTGTTACCCAACATTTCCCCGACACAACACGACACGCTCTGTGTGTTAGTCAGCCTAATGCACTCCCTAACAAAGTGGATGCTGAGGATAGACCCGATCTGACTGATGAATCAGCTCCAGCTGGGCGGCTCGGCCCCCTCGCTGAGCTCTCTCTGGGTCTGCAGGCACGACAACTCGAGCTCTGTTCGCCTCCGCCGTGAAGGCTTGTCACGTCTGCGTTAGTGTAGCCGGCTGTGAAGCCTTCACGGGCCTTGTGCACGCTGAGAAGATCCACTTAGATAAGTTAAACGTGCCTTCACACCGAAAGAAAAGACTCCTTTTCGTGCATGGACATGAATAATTATACGTAGGAAAGCAGTTTTACAGCGTTTTATGGAACTGTCAAGGGAGAGTTTAGCAGTTTTAACAGGCTTAAATGCTTTAATGTGGAAGCTTGGGGGTGTTGTCTGTTTATGGACGTAACAGACGTGTTCAAAGTGAGCGTTTATAGCCCGAAATAACCTGCAGAGCCGGTCCCAGAAGGGCCGTTCAGCGGCATAAAATACATAAAAATATAAGATTAAAATGCAGAAGCAGATTGAATGCATAAAAGTACAACACCAATCAGTTTAAGGACGCAGCAAAGAAAGTGTGACGGTGGAACAGGAGAAGAAGAAGAAGAAGAAGTGGGAGGTCATTGAGTACGGAAGCCCGGAGCGGACATGGTACGTATAAACTTTTTTTTTAATCGTTTTCTCGAGATAACGAGATAATTTACCATGTCTGCAACACCGTCAGCAGGGCTTCATTTGGGCTGATCCGGTACCTCCCGTATAAAAAAACCATTAACCCTCCTGTTGTCTTGCGGGTCAAAAGTGAGCCACCACCATGTTTAGCTGTAGAAAAAATACCTTAAACTATCTTTTTCCTTTTCCTAAAGGGACCCCATCATTAGAAAAAGTCACACTTTATTTCTGTTTATGTCTCCATGTGGGCTGTACACCACTAGGGAACAAAGATTGTCTTATGGGTCATTTTTGACCCGTGAATTATAAAAACATTTAAACACCAGAAAAAAGTTCACTGTTTTTTTCCCTTTCAATATAATTAATTCAGAAGTAATTACTTCACATGTATATAATAGCAATAATAAACCTTTATTATGTAAAAGAAAACTGAGAAAACAAGAAAACTGTTGGTCCAACTGACCAAAAAAAAAAAAAGTGTAATCCTGAAAACTGCTGATTGTCTTTTTGTATTGTGTAACAAAAAATACATGATAAAAAATATATTGAATTTAGTTAAATAGATAAATAACAGGTGGTTTCATCATACAAAATAGATTTTGGATTTAAAATTCAATTAAGTTGCTTTATTTTGGGCCTTTGGTAGGGCGGCTCATTTTTTACCCGTAGGACAAAGAGAGTAAACACAATGTTAAGACCGCACAAAGGGTTTATATTAAAAATAAGTTTAAAAAATGTATAAAACAATATCCCAAACAAATCCCATAAATTTAATGTTGTTAATTAAGTTAAAACGACGTAATTTCTCTAGATAACATGTTAATTTACCGATGCTTTTTGAGGCCAAGAGATGACCATCTTTCCTTGAATGCTCATGATCAGTTTCTCGGTGTTCTTAAAGCCTTTCCAAGAACGGACTCGAGCTGAAAATGTCAGACTTTGGAGAACCCGACACAGATCACCGCATCAGATTTTTACTTCTGTCGAGGTCTAACAGCTGAAACTGCAGTTTGTTTGTCTTGTAGAGATAACTTTCATATCAGCCCGCGTCCTTTAAGCAGACGGCCGGCTGGACTGCAGCTCAGCAGGCGTTTACACCTCAGTGATCCTGCTGATAGAGTCGACTTGATCAGTGACCAGCTGAGGGGACCAGGCCGTCTCCATGGTTACCCAATGATGCAATTATTTATCTTGTTATAACAGCATGATTGGTGTGTGTTAAACCCGATTCCATTCTTCAGATGCTCGTCACACCAGCGGGATTTGCTTTGTGCATTTCCACAAACGCTCCACATTCCATGTTTGATTCATAGGCGACTTTATTCAGTTTCCAATGAACGGGGGTAAAGATGGGAAAAACCTTTGCCAGAAATACATATAAACACATATAAACAGGGGCGGACTGGGTAGAAAAAGTGGGCTCGAAAACCATCGGTAAATTAACTCGTTATCTGGAGAAAACCATCAAAAACAAAAAGTTTATACGTACCATGTCCGCTCTGGGCTTCCGTACCACAGCCTGCAGCTGGATGCTTCGATGGGCCTGAAACTCTGAGCGCTTCGTATATTTTAAGATAAGTTTGGGACTCGCACCTTTAAATTCTTCTTATTCACTTTCGGGCAATGATGTGAATTAACTTTTCATAATTATTGGATTATATATTATCCTAAACATCCTAAAAATTCACATTCAAATCCCTGGTTGGACCCTCGAAGAAAAACATTGTGTTTTAACATTAAGACTAGAGTTATATTTATCCAATCAGGTTGTCGGTCCTATTCACCGCTTTTTATTTCATTTTAAAGCTAACCTTTATTTTCTCTCACTTTTAGATGAAGACGCTTGAAGTTTTAAATCAGGCAGGGCTCCAGGTGTGGGAACATTACTTAGTGAGCAAACAATCATAGTTAGGGCTAAAGTGCATTATTTCTCATTTAATTTCCATTTTACTCGTTGCCTTGGTTACATGTGACCATGGAGTGTATCACCTTAACCCACCACTTGGATGTTGATAGAAATCTAAAGAACTAAAAGACTTTTTACAGCTGTTTTACAGCTGTTTTACAGTGACTGTACCATCCTGGATCTGCCCCTCACAGGAAGGACTCACAACACAACAGCCGTTTCTTATCTTTTCTGCTTATCTGGGAGCAAAGATTTCACAGCAAACCATTTTTATTTGGAGCCTTTCAGCCTGTTATTTCCTGGATTCATTACATCCTCATGAGTTTGAGTAAAACCTCACTTTTATTCGAACCTGCTTACCCGACAGAAGTCTTGCATTCGGGTCGTCTTCAGAATCCTAATGAGACGGCAGCCTTCAGTGTCTAATGATCAATAACAGAGGTGCGTCTGTGGGGTTAGAATCTGTAAATAAAATGAATCTGTTGAGCCCGAGCAGACGGATCTCCTGCTCGATGAGAAGTGAAACGCGGGCTCTAATTTAACCCTAATCCCTGATGGAGACATTTTTCTCCACTTGGGGTGAACTTTCTCCTCTAATTTCACACTGGAAATAGTGATACTCATCATATTTGGTGCATATTTGGTGCATTTTTGACTATTTTTTTTCAAATCATATACAATGCAATTTTTCATTGTGTAGAAAAAAAAACTCCTTCATTTCTGAAAAGGGACATTTTTCGTCCCCTTTTAAAATGACCCCCAAAATACCATATATTAATATTTTTTTCAACTTTTTTTAATAAATCTTTTCTTCCACTTCAGTTCTGATCATAAACACAAGTTTTCAAATATTTTCAAAAAAATTAACCCTTTAGATGCCAATTTGAACTTTTTAGCCCAAATTTTAAGCCTTTAGGTGCCAGTATTTTCAAAATATGGAATGTAAAGTGGAATTATTGAGAAGGGATAATTATGATCTGGGATATGTCAATGATTAGCAACAACATTGATTTTTAGGGATTTTTAATTTTTTTGTTGTGCCTGACTTAAAAAAAAAAAGACACTTCTAAAATGATCCCTAAAATACCATATGTTACTATTTTTTTCAACTTTTTTTTTCATAAATCTTTTCTTCCACTTCAGTTCTGATCATAAACACAAGTTTTCAAATATTTTCCAAAAATGAACTCTTTAAATACCAGTGTATACGAGGTAAACACCAATTTCTGTTAAAACACACACACAAAAACTGCTGTATTTTCAATGTATGCAATGCAAAGTGAAATATTCTATGGGGGATTATTAGGTCTGGGATGTGTTATTGATGGGCTACAACATTGATTTTTAGGGATTTTTAGTTTTTCTGCAATGGCCAATTGAGGTTGTTTTCAAAGGGGACAAAAAATGTCCCTTTTCAGAAATTTTTTCTTTTTTAAATCAGGCATAACAACAAAAATTAAAAATCCCTAAAAATCAATGTTGTTACTAATCATTGACATATCCCAGACCATAATTATCCCTACTCAATAATTCCACTTTACATTCCATATTTTGAAAATACTGGCACCTAAAGGCTTAAAATTTGGGCTAAAAAGTTCAAATTGGCATCTAAAGGGTTAATTTTTTTTAAAATGATTGAAAACTTGTTGGTTATGATCAGAACTGAAGTGGAATAAAAGATTTATGAAAAAAAAGTGGAAAAAAATATAATAGTGTTGTAAATCAGGTTTGAGGGTTAAAACGGTTCAAACCAGATGCATCAGAAAGCGTCGCTCTCGGTCTTTTGCTCTCATTGTCGCCAACCCTTTCCTCCCTGGCTGACTGTGTTGCATAGCAACATCGACTTATGGAGCAGACTGTGGGGAAGACATAACGTCCTGAGATGGATTGCTCAGAGGTTGCTCAGGATTGCAGCCCGGCTGAGGCTCCATGGTGCGGGGGTGGAGGTGGTGCCTCCGTCACCACCCCGGCATACATCTCTGTTCATAACTTCACTGAGCTTGATTTGCATATTAATGGTGTGTGTCGGAGCTGCTGCTGTCGCAGCCCTCTGGCCGTTCCATTACTGTTAAAGTCCTCCGATTAATTATGCAAAATGTTACACACCACAAATTGTGGGTGGAGTATCAGCCCTTCAATTAGCAGCGAGGGGCTTCAGATCGCAGCTCATTATGGAGGAGCAGGGGGGCTTTCAGGCAGGAAACCTGCACATTTATGTAAAGTTAAGGTTCAGATTTCCACGGCTGAACAATAAAGAAGGATAGTTTTTAATTAACTCTCCACACGACGGTGGTGGATGTTTGCTGATAACACCCCCGTCTCTGTAAACAAGCTGGCAGCGACTCTTGATCCCTTTCAGCGATAAGATTTAGCTCATGAATGAACAAGCCTCTAATCCAGTGAGCTCTGGCAGTACTGACGCTGTTTACCCAGTCAGGAGCTCGCTAAACGGAGGAGATGATTCTGCTGACTTCTGAAATGCTGCAGCTGCTTCCATAATGAGACGTTCAGATGGTGACTTTCAGCTTTTTTCATGAGTTTTGAAACTTTGGGAAAGGGAAAAACAACAGAAGCATCAACAGTAGCTCGTCCTGCCTCAGTGTAACCCTTTGTGCTGTCTTAACATTGTGTTTACTCCCTTTGTCCTACGGGTCAAAAATGACCCGCCCTACCAAAGCTCCAAAATAAAACAACTTAATTGAATTTTAAGGCGAGACACTACAGGTGAACAGGGTAATATTTTAAAATAATAGATATCACCATGAAACTTCCTCTGTTGATTACTTATACAAGTATGAAAAAAAATGTATTACAAGTTTTAGAAATGTGTAATGTTTAATTATGCAAATGAGGCATTATCTCATTAAATATGCGCACATTTGCATATATTTCCGGAAGATAGATCTGAACATATGATAAAGCCAGATGCAAAATAATGTTTACACACAAATTGTAAAGAAAATTACAGAGGGATTTCAGGATATCTGCTTTCATTTCCTAGGAAATCAAAATATACTGCCCATAGCCTAAAAAACATCAATTTTCGCCATATTATTTTTATTATAATGTCACATAAATCAGACCAGGAATGATTTATCAACAAATCCTTCTGTAAATATCTTCAGAATACTGCTAAGTGTATAACTGGAAAGTTTGGTGTTAGTAGGTGCTCCATAGGCTGAGATATTGATACTGGAAAAATGCAAAAATATTATTTTGAGAAAACGGCATTTAGAGATTTAAATAGGGGAATTCATTTTGGTAAATTTGGGTAAAACGTACTGCCGCGATTAAACAAAATGTTATGAAATAAACATTTTAATTTCTGTTTTGAAATAACACATATCGAAGGAGTAGACTGGCCCAAGAAATTGACCCCTGCAGGAAAAATCCCTGTTTTTGCCCGCCGTGTCTCGCCTTATAGCCAAAATCTATTTAGTATGATGAAACCACCTGTTATTTATCTATTCAACTCAACTCAACACATTTTTTATCATGTTTTTTTTGTTACACAATACAAAAAGACAATCACCAGTTTTCAGGATTACATTTTTTGTTTTTTTGGTCAGTTGGACCAACAGTTTTCTTGTTGTCTCAGTTTTCTTTTACATAATAAAGGTTTATTATTGCTATTATATAAATGTGAAGTCATTACTTCTGAATTAATTATATTGAAAGGGAAAAAAACAGTGAACTTTTTTCTGCTGTTTAAATGTTTTTATAATTCACGGGTCAAAGATGACCCATAAGACAATCTTTGTAACTCGTTATCTCAAGAAATGACATCGTTTTATCTTAATAAACAATATTAAATTCATGGGATTTGTTCGGAATATTATTTTATACATTTTTTTAACTTTTATTTAATATTAACCCTTGTGCGGTCTTAACATTGTGTTTATTCCCCTTTGTCCTACGGGTAAAAAATGAGCCGCCCTACCAAAGCCCCAAAATAAAGCAACTTAATTGAATTTTAAATCCAAAATCTATTTTTATATGATGAAACCACCTGTTATTTATCTATTCAACTCAACTCAATACATTTTTTATCATGTATTTTTTGTTACACAATACAAAAAGACAATCACCAGTTTTCAGGATTACACTTTTTTTTTTTTTTTTGGTCAGTTGGACCAACAGTTTTCTTGTTTTCTCAGTTTTCTTTTACATAATAAAGGTTTATTATTGCTATTATATACATGTGAAGTAATTACTTCTGAATTAATTATATTGAAAGGGAAAAAAAACAGTGAACTTTTTTCTGGTGTTTAAATGTTTTTATAATTCACGGGTCAAAAATCTTTGTACCCTAGTGATGTACAGCCCACAGGGAGTGGGCACGCTCAGTCTGCAGCTCAGAGTCTGCAGCTCAGAGTCTGCAGCTCAGAGTCTGCGGCCCAGAGTCTGCGGCTCAGAGTCTGCGGCTCAGAGTCTGCGGCTCAGAGTCTGCGGCTCAGAGTCTGCAGCTCAGAGTCTGCAGCTCAGAGTCTGCGGCCCAGAGTCTGCGGCTCAGAGTCTGCAGCTCAGAGTCTGCAGCTCAGAGTCTGCGGCGGGGGGAAGAAATACGACTCGGCTGGCGTCCCAGTGCTCCTCCTCCTCCCTCCGGCTCAGCATCTACAGTAACTCTTCCACAGACGGGCCCGGGGGGAGCGTTTCTGCCTGTGCGACATGCAGACGAGGCGTTTATTCTTTGTGTGCGGCAGGGAGAACGAGACGAAACCAAGGCCGAGGAAGCTGAGACGAATGCACAGCAAAGCGTAACCAGAGAGAAACGGACTGATGGAGGGAAATTACTCTGAGTATCAGACCTGTTCTCTTATTGTTTCCCTGAACATCCGCCGTGTTTTCCACAGGAAACTTTCACACGCTGCAGCTCTGAGTGGGATTATGTGTCACTGAAGACTTTCAGAATGAGTATATCTGCAAACTGTGGCCTCCCAAAAAGCTGCAGTCACACTGCCCTCCATAGGGGCGATTTGTGCGACGCACTACCAGACACAGAGTTTTTTCTTTTCTTTGTTTTAAATCTAGTTGCTAAGGCGGGACTGATCTACTAGGCAAACTGGTTGTATATGTCATGGTCCAATCAGATTAATGTTGCGCCTGGTGTTGCTATGCCCATTTTGTGCGATTTCTGTCAGGGTCCAATTTGCAGCAGGAAGCTCCCATTGACATGAATGGGACCTCGGTTTTTTTCAAAAATCCTGCTCCCAATGCATTTTCTATCAGGGTTTATGTGCTCGCACAAACGACGCACAACGTGCTTTCGTCATATGTCTGCTGCGCGGGACCACGAACTTTCTACTTGTTGTTGTAACATTGTGGTTTTCAATTAAAAAAAAAAAAAAAAAATTCTATGAAGAAGATGGCGAGTGCAACAATACGGTAGTGTTTCTGACAGAAGTTCCCTTTAGTTGTCGTCATATTAATGCGGAGAAGGAAGTTTGGAAGAATTTTGCAGGATTTTCGGGCTCGCCTTGCGAGGCAAAGATGAAACCCCGGGCTCCACCAACCCTGCTATTTTCCAGGTAGTATTTCATGTAGCTAAATAACTTAACCTTTTGTGCTCAATCATTGACTTGTAATGATTTAAATCTTTTATATAATGTTGACAATGATAGCAGAATGTATAATGACACATTCATTGTTAATGGTGCAGTATTATATTTAAAAAAGAGAGAAATCTCACATAAGTAAGCTGCACTTAACCATGTTTGACAATTGGTTATGCTTTTCCAAGTCATATTTTCCAAAACTTCCATAAACACTTGACTTGGATTTATATGCCGTCATTTTAATTACATTCTTTAGAATGAAAATTGAATGAATCTTATCATTAAGAGCTTATGTGTTTACTTATTTCATAGAATCCTGGAACAATATGAGGAAAATAAATAAATAATGGTTAAGGTGTAATATTAACTGATTGGCAAATTATGCAAAAAATAACAAAAAATTATTAAAAATTATTACAATAAATTATGCTACCTAGACAAATATACCTCAGTCCTATGGACTTTTATGGTACTTCTGGACATAACGGGGGAAATGGCAGAGTCACTTTGGTTATTTGGCAGACCAAATAACTCCTTGACTCTGCGTTGTGTTTATTTAAGGAAGACAAGGAGTTTATGGACGATTGGACATTTTATTTCCTGCGTGGGAACATAACAGGTATGCATCAGTGCAATCGGTTCAGCTTCGCACAGCACACTGATGCAGCTTTCACAGACTGGAAATTGCACTACCTAAAAAAAATGTCAGGAGCCGCCACTGCACACTGCAAATTAAAGTTCAATTCCTCCTGAAAACCGGCAATAATAACAAGTTAACTCAATAATAACAAGTTAACTCAATAATAACAAGTTAACACGATAATGACGAGCTAACGCGATAATAACGAGCTAACACGATAATGACGAGCTAACACGACAATAACGAGCTAACACGATAATAATGAGTTAACACGATAATAACGAGCTAACGCGATAATAACGAGCTAACACGATAATAACGAGCTAACGCGATAATAACGAGCTAACACGATAATGACGAGCTAACGCGATAATAACGAGCTAACACGATAATGACGAGCTAACGCGACAATAACGAGCTAACACGATAATAACGAGTTAACGCGATAATAACGAGTTAACGCGATAATAACGAGCTAACGCGATAATAACGAGCTAACGCGATAATAACGAGCTAACGCGATAATAACGAGCTAACACGATAATGACGAGCTAACGCGACAATAACGAGCTAACACGATAATAACGAGTTAACACGATAATAACGCGCTAACGCGATAATAACGAGCTAACACGATAATGACGAGTTAACTCAATAATAACAAGTTAACACGATAATAACGAGCTAACGCGATAATAACGAGCTAACACGATAATGACGAGCTAACGCGATAATAACGAGCTAACACGATAATGACGAGCTAACACGACAATAACGAGCTAACACGATAATAACAAGTTAACTCAATAATAACAAGTTAACACGATAATGACGAGCTAACGCGATAATAACGAGTTAACACGATAATAACGAGCTAACGCGATAATAACGAGCTAACACGATAATGACGAGTTAACGCGATAATAACGAGCTAACGTGACAATAACGAGCTAACACGATAATAACGAGCTAACGCAACAAAAACGAGCTAACACGATAATAACGAGTTAACGCAATGATAATGTGCTAACGCGATAATAACGAGCTAACGCGATAATAACGAGCTAACACGATAATGACGAGTTAACGCGATAATAACGAGTTAACGTGACAATAACGAGCTAACACGATAATAACGAGCTAACGCGACAATAACGAGCTAACACGATAATAACGAGCTAACGGGACAATAACGTGTTAACGTGATAATAACGAGTTAACGTGATAATAACGAGTTAACGTGATAATAACGAGCTAACGCGATAATAACGAGCTAACACGATAATGACGAGCTAACGCGATAATAACGAGCTAACACGATAATGACGAGCTAACACGACAATAACGAGCTAACACGATAATAACAAGTTAACTCAATAATAACAAGTTAACACGATAATGACGAGCTAACGCGATAATAACGAGTTAACACGATAATAACGAGCTAACGCGATAATAACGAGCTAACACGATAATGACGAGTTAACGCGATAATAACGAGCTAACGTGACAATAACGAGCTAACACGATAATAACGAGCTAACGCAACAAAAACGAGCTAACACGATAATAACGAGTTAACGCAATGATAATGTGCTAACGCGATAATAACGAGCTAACGCGATAATAACGAGCTAACACGATAATGACGAGTTAACGCGATAATAACGAGTTAACGTGACAATAACGAGCTAACACGATAATAACGAGCTAACGGGACAATAACGTGTTAACGTGATAATAACGAGTTAACGTGATAATAACGAGTTAACGTGATAATAACGAGTTAACTCGCCCCGCCCTAAAAAAAACATCTTCTAAAATACAAATGTGTAGCCTCAGTGTGATGGTATGGGTCTCTTGCATTGTTGTAAACGTCTTGGAATGATAAAGAAAATGAATGTTTAAAGGTGGAACTCTCAGCACCTGGCAGAGTAACTGCTGTGTCACCGGTATTGATCAACAGCCCCATCTGCCCTTGCAGCTGTAATATATGTAGACCACAGTTGGGGGGAAAATATTACCCCATGCCTCTTTAAATATTCTCTGAGGCGTTTGAGGAATCGATTTGGAAGCGTGTTGGACGGCCACCAATGATCCCAATCTGCCTCTGCAAGCAGGAGCCTGGCTGTAGAGCCAGAGAGTCCTTCTCCTTTAGGTCTGTTCCTTCTTCTATCTATCTGTAACTCCATCACTGATGAGCAGGAAGCCGCTGTCGGCCAAGACGTCTTCATAAAAAGGCGGTGTTTACATCTGGCCTCACATTTATTACACTTCTGTGCTGCAGCCTGAAGCCTCAGCCTCAACAAACCAGGGCTTTCTGCCCATTTCTCAGCTCTGCTGCCTGCCCGACTCTCCCGGGCTGATGATAGATGGCTCCCTCTCTGCCTTTGTTGCTGGGAAATTGCTTTGTTTTGTTAACAGTCTGCATCTGTTCCAGCCCCGACAGCAGAGATAGCGAGCTTCCTTTCTTCGCCTAACTGCCGAATGTATTTCAGATGGCCTCCAAATGAATTGCACTTGGATGCGTAAAGATGGAGAGAAGCAGTCAAAACAGAGAGGAGGAGAGGATGGAAGTCGTAATAAACCTCACAGAAGACAGTAAATGTGTTTAGAAATTTGTTGAAAATTTGAAAATCAAATCAAATCTATTTGTTTCACATTTCATGTACAAAACAATTCAAAGTGCTTCACATAAAATAAAAGCATTGAAAGCATTAAAAATACATAAAAGAATAAAAAGAGAAACAAATAAAATCATTTAAATGAATTTAAAAACAAGCAACAGTCAAGATAAGTTCAAAGTTATCGTGCAGATTTCATGCATAGACACATGAGAACAGAAATGTCTTTAACCTGGATTTAAAAATGTCTCCATTTGGTGAAAGTTTAATCTCCACTGGCAGTATGTTCCACTTGTTTGCAGCAGCGAGAACAGAAAAAGACGGATGTAAAACGGAGTATTTGTATGTGACGTAAGAGGTGTAAAAGTGGTGCAAATCCATTTTATATCTCCATATCTACCCCAGTAACCTCTGCAAATGCAACAGATAGTGATGCGATACATTGATTACACACAGAAACACACAAAGCTAATTTATTAAGATCAAATCAGAGATAATAAGCTGTTTTTTACACTCAGTAATCTTAATGAGTTGTTTCATGTTGTTCTTTGAGTGAGAATGATGCCTAAAAGAGAGTTTCCACGTGTATAAACTGGAATTACTGGGAATCTTTTGGTTTTTCTGCATAAAAGATGTTAAACATAACATCATGATCCAATGGAAGGCTTCTGGAGCTCTTAATGCTGGATATTTTATTTATAAAAACCTAAAAAAAAACAGGTGAGCTGCCATTAAAGGTCCAGATGACTGAGTGATGTCCAGATGCATTTCCATAGGAAACATGGTTAAAGTGTTGAAGCTGCACCATCAGAAATATTCTGGGCAGCAGGAAGCAATGCAACGACAAGGGGATGATGGGTGACTCACCGCCAGGTGAGTATAAATAGCTATAAAAAGTTTTTAAAGTAATGAAATTCTAAGTTTTCTTATGCACTCAAGTGTACACACATGAAAACACAGAGAGGAATACTGTCGCTGGTTTATTCCTTTTATAACCAACTCTGATCTATAACTAAGGTTTTTACATTTCTCTCTCTTTTACTGAGCAAATCAAATTTCTTTTGATCCATGAGTTTTGCAGCACTTTACTTCCTGCTTTACTTTGGATAGCTCCGCCCCTCGTGTATCACTTCCTGATTTACTTTGGATAGCTCCGCCCCTCGTGTATCACTTCCTGCTTTACTTTGGATAGCTCCGCCCCTTGTGTATCACTTCCTGCTTTACTTTGGATAGCTCCGCCCCTCGTGTATCACTTCCTGCTATACTTTGGATAGCTCCTCCCCTCGTGTATCACTTCCTGATTTACTTTGGATAGCTCCGCCCCTCGTGTATCACTTCCTGCTTTACTTTGGATAGCTTCGCCCCTCGTGTATCACTTCCTGCTTTACTTTGGATAGCCCCGCCCCTCGTGTATTACTTCCTGCTTTACTTTGGATAGCCCCGCCCCTCGTGTATTACTTCCTGCTTTACTTTGGATAGCTCCGCCCCTCGTGTATCACTTCCTACTTTACATTGGATAGCCCCGCCCCTTGTGTATCACTTCCTGCTTTACTTGGGATAGCTCCGCCCCTCGTGTATTACTTCCTGCTTTACTTTGGATAGCCCCGCCCCTCGTGTATTACTTCCTGCTTTACTTGGGATAGCTCCGCCCCTCGTGTATCACTTCCTGCTTTACTTTGGATAGCTCCGCCCCTCGTGTATCACTTCCTGATTTACTTTGGATAGCTCCGCCCCTCGTGTATCACTTCCTGCTTTACTTTGGATAGCTCCGCCCCTCGTGTATCACTTCCTGCTTTACTTTGGATAGCTCCGCCCCTCGTGTATCACTTCCTGCTTTACTGTGGATAGCCCCGCCCCTCGTGTATCACTTCCTGCTTTACTTGGGATAGCTCCGCCCCTCATGTATCACTTCCTGCTTTAATTTGGATAGCTCCGCCCCTCGTGTATCACTTCTGGCTTTACTTTGGATAGCTCCGCCCCTCGTGTATTACTTCCTGCTTTACTTTGGATAGCCCCGCCCCTCGTGTATCACTTCCTGCTTTACTTTGGATAGCTCCGCCCCTTGTGTATTACTTCCTGCTTTACTTGGGATAGCCCCGCCCCTCGTGTATCACTTCCTGCTTTACTTTGGATAGCCCCGCCCCTCGTGTAATACTTCCTGCTTTACTTGGGATAGCTCCGCCCCTCGTGTATCACTTCCTGCTTTACTTGGGATAGCTCTGCCCCTCGTGTATCACTTCCTGATTTACTTTGGATAGCTCCGCCCCTCGTGTATCACTTCCTGCTTTACTTGGGATAGCACCGCCCCTCGTGTATCACTTCCTGCTTTACTTTGGATAGCTCTGCCCCTCGTGTATTACTTCCTGCTTTACTTTGGATAGCCCCGCCCCTCGTGTATCACTTCCTGCTTTACTTTGGATAGCTCCGCCCCTTGTGTATTACTTCCTGCTTTACTTGGGATAGCTCCGCCCCTCGTGTATCACTTCCTGCTTTACTTTGGATAGCCCCACCCCACGTGTATTACTTCCTGCTTTACCTTGGATAGCTCCGCCCCTCGTGTATCACTTCCTGCTTTACTTGGGATAGCTCCGCCCCTCGTGTATCACTTCCTGATTTACTTTGTATAGCTCCGCCCCTCGTGTATTACTTCCTGCTTTACTTGGGATAGCTCCGCCCCTCGTGTGTCACTTCCTGCTTTACTTTGGATAGCCCCGCCCCTCGTGTATTACTCCCTGCTTTACTTGGGATAGCACCGCCCCTCGTGTATCACTTTCTGCTTTACTTGGGATAGCACCGCCCCTCATGTATCACTTCCTGCTTTACTTGGGATAGCTCCGCCCCTCGTGTATTACTTCTTGCTTTACTTTGGATAGCTCCGCCCCTAATGTTAGCTAATGTTTATTCACTATTTTTATTTTAAAAACGAAAGGGTGGAATGCCCTCTCCGGGTCGGGAATGAGATCCTTCCCCAAGTGGCGGAGTTCAAGTATCTCGGGGTCTTGTTCACGAGTGAGGGACGAATGGAGCAGGAGATTGACAGACGGATCGGTGAGACGTCTGCAGTGATGCGGGCTCTGCACCGGCCCGTCGTGGTGAAGAAGGAGCTGAGCCAGAAGGCGAAGCTCTCGATTTACAGGTCAGTCTACGTTCCTACCCTCACCTATGGTCACGAGCTGTGGGTAGTGACCGAAAGAACGAGATCCTACCCTCACCTATGGTCACGAGCTGTGGGTAGTGACCGAAAGAACGAGATCCTACCCTCACCTATGGTCACGAGCTGTGGGTAGGGACCGAAAGAACGAGATCCTACCCTCACCTATGGTCACGAGCTGTGGGTAGTGACCGAAAGAACGAGATCCTACCCTCACCTATGGTCACGAGCTGTGGGTAGTGACCGAAAGAACGAGATCCTACCCTCACATATGGTCACGAGCTGTGGGTAGTGACCGAGAGAACGAGATCCTACCCTCACCTGTGGTCACGAGCTGTGGGTAGTGACCGAGAGAACGAGATCCTACCCTCACCTGTGGCCACGAGCTGTGGGTAGTGACCGAAAGAACGAGATCCTACCCTCACCTGTGGTCACGAGCTGTGGGTAGTGACCGAAAGAACGAGATCCTACCCTCACCTGTGGTCACGAGCTGTGGGTAGTGACCGAAAGAACGAGATCCTACCCTCACCTATGGTCACGAGCTGTGGGTAGTGACCGAAAGAACGAGATCCTACCCTCACCTGTGGTCACGAGCTGTGGGTAGTGACCGAAAGAACGAGATCCTACCCTCACCTATGGTCACGAGCTGTGGGTAGTGACCGAAAGAACGAGATCCTACCCTCACCTGTGGTCACGAGCTGTGGGTAGTGACTGAAAGAACGAGATCCTATCCTCACCTGTGGTCACGAGCTGTGGGTAGTGACCGAAAGAACGAGATCCTATCCTCACCTGTGGTCACGAGCTGTGGGTAGTGACCGAAAGAACGAGATCCTACCCTCACCTATGGTCACGAGCTGTGGGTAGGGACCGAAAGAACGAGATCCTACCCTCACACATGGCCACGAGCTGTGGGTAGTGACCGAAAGAACGAGATCCTACCCTCACCTATGGTCACGAGCTGTGGGTAGGGACCGAAAGAACGAGATCCTACCCTCACCTATGGCCACGAGCTATGGGTAGGGACCGAAAGAACGAGATCCTACCCTCACCTATGGCCACGAGCTGTGGGTAGTGACCGAAAGAACGAGATCGCGAATACAAGCGGCCGAAATGAGTTTCCTCCGCAGGGTGTCTGGGCTCTCCCTTAGAGATAGGGTGAGAAGCTCGGTCATCCGGGAGGGGCTCGGAGTAGAACCGCTGCTCCTCCGCATCGAGACGAGTCAGATGAGGTGGCTTGGGCATCTGGTTAGGACGCCTCCTGGGGCATCTGGTGAGAATGCCTCCTGGACGCCTCCCTGGTGAGGTGTTCCGGGCCCGTCCCACTGGGAGGAGGCCCCGGGGAAGACCCAGGACACGTTGGAGAGACTATGTCTCTCGGCTGGCCTGGGAACGCCTCGGGGTCCCCCCAGAAGAGCTGGAGGAAGTGGCCGGGGACAGGGACGTCTGGGTCTCTTTGCTCAAGCTGCTGCCCCCGCGACCCGATCCCCGGAGAAGATGATGGATGGGTGGGTGGATGGATGGATTTTATTTTAATTTATTCTATTTGCTTGTTTTTACTTTAATTGTTTACATTTCTTTTACTGTATGCCGCTGCAACACAACAATTTCCCAAATTGGAATGAATAAAGTATCTATCTATCTAATTTGTTTCACATCACAGAAGAAAAGCCCAGAAAAAGACACAAACCAAAGAAACAACATTCCAAGTGGTTTGATTTCTTATATTTTTATAGCTCCGGCAGATAGATATGCTGTTGGTGTACTTGTGAAGTTCTCCATCCTTTGCAGTGATACCATGAAATGACTGTTTCTCCTGTATGGAAGCAAACGTACACTGAAAAAAGATTTACTTAAAAAACCCTTTGTAAGTATTAAGCACTCAAATGATTTAAGTTATATTTAATGCCGCAATATCAAGTAAATTTTTCTTACCATAAAACACAACAGTTTTGAGGATATTAAGTAACATTTACTTAATTGCATCTAAGTTTTAAGTTATATTTATTTAAACAAATGAAGTAAAGTCTACTTGTTTTTCATAGGCAGGAACATCATTTTACTCAAAATTTTATATATCTGTAGTATTTGCTGTTATGAAGTAACTTAGTAGATTTTAACGATACACTTTCAGAGTAAAGTTTATGTAGTATTTCTAGGTTTATGACACATACAACTATTAAACATTTAAATTGTATGAGGAAACCTAAGTAAAACTTACTCTTCCCCCATAATTAATGTATTACGTTAATAAAATGTTTAATTTTTCTTAAGAAGCTCGAGTTCTTACTGAATCTTAAAAATACAAGGTAGAGATTATGAGTTACTCTAATAGAGTTTACCTCACCAAAAAGTCACTTTTTTCAGTTTCAGAGAAGGAGTGACCGCAGCTAGACCGAGGACCAAGTTGTTAATCAGAGAAATAGAATATCATTTGCTAATTGTTTCATTGCAGTAATGTTGTTTTTAGCACCTCAGAACAACCCTGTGTTATTAGCTGCGGTCAGAGGTGGGTAGTAACGAGTTACATTTACTTAATAAATAAATTTTTGAAAGAATTATACTTCTAGGAGTAGTTTTAAATCTCTATACTTTTCACTTTTCCTTGAGTAGACGTGTGCAGCAGAAACTGTCCTCTTACTCCGCTACATTAGGCTACAATGAGCTGGTTACTTTTCTTCTTACCTCTTTGGTATTCTGCGCCTCATTATTTTTATCCCCCCGCGTACGCCTCATTTTAATGTTTTATTCTGACATGTTTACCTTACAAAGAGTGAGAAACAGCAGCTACATTATGTGTCTTCTGTGGCAACCAAAACAAACGCACATTTCAGCAGAAACTCAACATCTAACTTGAGGAAACATGTAGCGCTAAGTTTCCTAAACTCATTTTTCCCCCATGGATAGGTGAATGTTTGTTTTTTAGGTTACATATGGGTTACATATGTTTTAAACATTTCCTAAGTCTCTCTTATTTTTTTATAAAAAATAAACAAATAAAAGATAGTGTATCAGTGTTTGAATAAATGTCTATTTTCCACAGAAGTTTCAATTACTGCCTTAAAACAAATCAGCAATATATATAAGTGGTATCCTCAGCCTTTATCCACGGCTGATGAAATGTGCAGCTGATGCATATCTGACACTCAGGGCGGCGACGGTGATGAAAAGCTCTGGTTTATCCTCGCTAATGGACAGAAGTGTCTTAAACTCTGATCATTTATCAGTGTTCCACCTTGGCTTTTCAACCCTGAGGAACACTTGATTAGACCACGGTGAGAAAGATAAACATCTCTCAAGGTGGAGTTCAGAATCTGAATTTCACAGACTGAGTTTATGTGCTGCACAGGTCATTCAACGGTAGGATGAATTTATTGGTGTTTTTTTCTGGCCACGGAGCCATCTATCAGCCTTCCACCCCCCGAACATCCAGACCTGTGAACCTCCATCACTGCCTGGAGATTTAAAAAAAAAGGAAACAGCTTGTTGCAGCTTATGAGGAATACAGGTGGTAGACACTGAATTTGTAAAGTAAATAGATGGATTCATTCACTTTTAAAAAATGAATGAAAGACGATGCCATAATTTACTTGGTGCAGCCCAAGTGCCAAGTGGTGGCAAAGGCCTGGAGCAATGAATCTGATGGTGTGATTTCTGGCTGGCATGATGATCCATCAGCTGTCATTCCACAGCTCTACTTGTTTTCTTTCTTTTTTTGGGGGGGGGTTAAAGTTTGGTTATAAATGATGGTCATCTAAAATATAAATACAGCATAGTTTTAGTCTGGACCCTGCACTCTTATCTGTAGGGCTGGGCGAGTTAACTCGTTATTATCGCGTTAACGCATAAATTATTTAACGCCGATAAATATTTTAACGCGCATTAACAAAGGTTTTTATTATTATGAAAGTCTGTTGCTCACAGGCTTTTATTTTGTAAAAGTCTGTTGCTCACATGCTTTTATTCTGTAAAAGTCTGCTGCTCACAGGCTTTTATTTTGTAAAAGTCTGTTGCTCACAGGCTTTTATTCTGTAAAAGTCTGTTGCTCACAGGCTTTTATTTTGTAAAAGTCTGTTGCTTACAGGCTTTTATTATGTAAAAGTCTGTTGCTCACAGGCTTTTATTTTGTAAAAGTCTGCTGCTCACAGGCTTTTATTTTGTAAAAGTCTGTTGCTCACAGGCTTTTATTTTGTAAAAGTCTGCTGCTCACAGGCTTTTATTTTGTAAAAGTCTGTTGCTCACAGGCTTTTATTTTGTAAAAGTCTGTTGCTCACAGGCTTTTATTTTGTAAAAGTCTGTTGCTGTCTGCTGTGGAACAGGAAAAGAAAGTAATCGGCGGATCCACCAAACATGGAGAAGGGTACGGAACTTTTACTCGGCCATTTTCATTTTAAAGTTCTTCCAGACGGCGGAGTGGACAGAACCAAAGTCATCTGTAAACTCTGCCAAGTTGAATTGTCTTCTCAGCGTAGTAGTTCCAGTCTAAAATATCACTTAAAGGCAAAACACACAACTGATAGCAGCAAGTCATTCAAGGAAACAGACAGTGGAGCGAGGCTTCTACATAAAAACTACAGAAAGATGCTGATGTTAAAAGTGTGTTTGCACAACAAATGTTATGGCACTTTCATTCATATGGCAGCACATTTAAAATAAAGCTAAATGCTAAAAGCTATACGCTACTTTTGGATTCATTTTTGGATTCTGCGTACAAATGCGATTAATCACACCATATATGGAACACCATATATGGAACACCATTGTATTGATGGGACATCATCTTTCAGTCCATGTTCAGGTTACTTTAACAGCTGTAATACTCCATGTTTAAACTGTGCTTTGCTGCATTAATAAAATGGTGCTTGAACCATTCATCTGCACATCCGTGTGTTAGTTACGCACTCATTCATCCATTTAGCCCACATGTAAGCCTTTCCCCAGGACACCGTGTTCAGTAATGTTCATGGATGTGGACATAAGAACTGTTAGTGGAAGTCTAGACAATCTTTCCTCTGCTGCTTACACACCTCTGTATGTGCCACTCCTTAGAAAGGGTTTGAATACAACATGTCAGTCACTGACAGTAAGCTTAAAACTGGATAATTAAACAGTCTTTGTTATCATTCCGGACACACTGAAGTTACTAATCTTTAGCAATAAGTCTGGCATTACATGTTATTACCTCTGACCTCATGAAGTTCTGGCTGGTTGTGTATGCTAACTGTGTTAGCATTCAGACACCATCAGATACATTTTGTTTGTGTAACTGCATCTTTAATTCTAAAATGTTTCTTCATCTTTTCACCCCAACAAGAACACAAACATGTAAAAAAGAGCTCAGAGGGGAGTAAACCTGGAGTTTTTCCTCTCCCTCTGTGTCCTAATGTCTGATAAAATCCAGTTTTATGATACATTACCTGTTCCTTTACAGGAAGGTGTTTTGAACTGAAGAACCACAACACGATTTGGAATAAGAAGAGGTTGTGATCAGCTGATTTTAAATGATTTAATTCACACTAAACAAATTAAGGCAGAAAATATTCAGCACTTACAAAGACTGTTTGTTCTTCATTCTCTGACCCCTTCGCGATAGATAGGTAGGTACGTAGCTAGGTAGGTAGGTAGATACTTTATTGATCCCGAAGGAAATTCAAGCATCCAGTAGCAAGACATGATAAAGCAATAAAAATGTTTATACAATTATAAACACTTTAAAAAACAATCTAAGAATTAAAAAAACAATTTAAAAAACAGTTTAAAATATAAAGTCCATCCATCCATCCATTATCTTCCGCTGGTCCGGGGATCGGGTCGCGGGGGCAGCAGCTTGAGCAAAGAGACCCAGACGTCCCTGTCCCCGGCCACTTCCTCCAGCTCTTCTGGGGGGACCCCGAGGCGTTCCCAGGCCAGCCGAGAGACATAGTCTCTCCAACGTGTCCTGGGTCTTCCCCGGGGTCTCCTCCCAGTGGGACGGGCCCGGAACACCTCACCGGGGAGGCGTCCAGGAGGCATTCTCACCAGATGCCCGAGCCACCTCATCTGACTCCTCTCGATGCGGAGGAGCAGCGGTTCTACTCCGAGCCCCTCCCGGATGACCGAGCTTCTCACCCTATCTCTAAGGGAGAGCCCAGACACCCTGCGGAGGAAACTCATTTCGGCCGCTTGTATTCGCGATCTCGTTCTTTCGGTCACTACCCACAGCTCGTGACCATAGGTGAGGGTAGGAACATAGATTGACCGGTAAATCGAGAGCTTCGCCTTCTGGCTCAGCTCCTTCTTCACCACGACGGGCCGGTGCAGAGCCCGCATCACTGCAGACGCCGCACCGATCCGCCTGTCAATCTCCCGCGCCATTCGGCCCTCACTCGTGAACAAGACCCCGAGATACTTGAACTCCTCCACTTGGGGAAGGATCTCATTCCCGACCCGGAGAGGGCATTCCACCCTTTTCCGGCCGAAGACCATGGTCTCAGATTTGGAGGTGCTGATGGTCATCCCAGCCGCTTCACACTCGGCTGCGAACCGCTCCAGTGAGAGCTGAAGGTCACGGCCTGACGACGCCAACAGAACCAAATCGTCCGCAAAAAGCAGAGACCCGATTCTGAGGTCGCCAAACCGGACCCCCTCGACGCCCTGGCTGCGCCTAGAAATTCTGTCCATAAAAATTATGAACAGAATCGGTGACAAAGGGCAGCCCTGACGGAGTCCAACCCTCACAGGAAACATGTCCGACTTACTGCCGGCAATGCGGACCAGACTCTGACACCGGTCATACAGGGACCGAACAGCCCATATCAAGGAGTCCGGCACTCCATACTCCCGGAGCACCCCCCACAAGAGTCCCCGAGGGACACGGTCGAACGCCTTCTCCAAGTCCACAAAACACATGTAGACAGGTTGGGCGAACTCCCATGCTCCCTCCAGGATCCTGCGGAGGGTGAAGAGCTGGTCCACTGTTCCACGGCCAGGACGAAAACCACACTGCACCTCCTGAATCCGAGATTCGACTATCCGGCGGATCCTCCTCTCCAGTACCCCCAAAAAGACCTTACCAGGGAGGCTGAGGAGTGTGATCCCCCTATAGTTGGAACACACCCTCCGGTCCCCCTTTTTAAAGAGGGGGACCACCACCCCGATCTGCCAGTCCAGAGGCACTGCCCCCGATGTCCACGCGATGCTGCAGAGGCGTGTCAACCAAGACAGCCCCACAACATCCAGAGCCTTGAGGAACTCAGGACGGACCTCATCCACCCCCGGGGCCTTGCCACCGAGGAGTTTTTTGACCACCTCGGCAACCTCAGCCCCAGAAATGGGAGGTCCCACGTCCGAGCTCCCCAACTCTGCTTCCTCATCGGAAGGCGTGTCGGTAGGATTGAGGAGGCCCTCGAAGTACTCCCCCCACCGACTCACGACGTCCCTAGTTGAAGTCAGCGGAGCCCCGCCCTCACCATACACGGTGTTGACGGTGCACCGCTTCCCCCCCCTGAGCCGCCGGATGGTGGACCAGAATCTCCTCGAGGCCGTCCGGAAATCGTTCTCCATGGCCTCCCCGAACTCCTCCCAAGCCCGAGTTTTTGCCTCAGCAACCGCCGAGGCTGCGTTCCGCTTGGCCTGTCGGTACCCATCAGCTGCTTCCAGAGTCCCACTGGCCAAAAAGGCCCGATAGGACTCCTTCTTCAGCTTGACGGCCTCCCTCACCACTGGGGTCCACCAGCGGGTTCGGGGATTGCCGCCACGACAGGCACCGACCACCTTGCGGCCACAGCTCCGGTCGGCCGCCTCAACAATGGAGGCACGGAACATGGCCCATTCGGGCTCAATGTCCCCCACCTCCCCCGGGACATGGTTGAAGCTCTGCCGGAGGTGGGAGTTGAAACTCCTCCTTACAGGGGATTCCGCCAGCCGTTCCCAACAGACCCTCACAATACGTTTGGGCCTGCCAGGTCTGACCGGCTTCCTCCCCCACCAGCGGAGCCAACTCACCACCAGGTGGTGATCAGTTGACAGCTCCGCCCCTCTCTTCACCCGAGTGTCCAGGACATACGGCCGCAAGTCCGATGATACGACTACAAAGTCGATCATCGAGCTGCGGCCTAGGGTGTCCTGGTGCCAAGTGCACATATGGACACCCTTATGCCTGAACATGGTGTTCGTTATGGACAATCCGTGACGAGCACAGAAGTCCAACAACAAAACACCACTCTGATTCAGATCGGGGGGGCCGTTCCTCCCAATCACGCCCCTCCAGGTCTCACTGTCATTGCCCACGTGAGCATTGAAGTCCCCCAGCAGGACGAGGGAGTCTCCTGGAGGAGCACTCTCCAGTGCCTCCTCCAGGGACTCCAAAAAGGGTGGGTACTCTGAACTGCCGTTCGGTGCATAAGCACAAACAACAGTCAGGACCCGTCCCCCCACCCTAAGGCGGAGGGAGGCTACCCTCTCGTCTACCGGGGTGAACCCCAATGTACAGGCGCACAGCCGGGGGGCAATAAGTATGCCTACACCTGCTTTACGCCTCTCACCGCGGGCAACTCCAGAGTGGAAGAGAGTCCAACCCCTCTCGAGGAGGCTGGTTCCGGAGCCCAAGCCATGCGTCGAGGTGAGTCCGACTATATCTAGCCGGAACCGCTCAGCCTTGCGCACCAGCTCAGGCTCCTTCCCCAGCAGAGAGGTGACGTTCCACGTCCCAAGAGCCAGCTTCAGTAGCCGAGGATCAGACCGCCAAGGTCCCTGCCTTCGGCTGCCGCCCAGCTCACACTGCACCCGACCCCCATGGCCCCTCCCACGGGTGGTGAGCCCGTAGGAAAATATAAAGTGACCAGTAAAATTCAGAAGTGCCATCACTGGGAGCTGTTGTACAGCCTGATGGCCGGAGGAACAAAAGAGTTTTTGAGTCTGTTGGTGGAGCAGGATTGAGACAGCGTTGTTCAAATCTGAGTTTTAAGGCAACTGCCACACAGAAAATGTGATATTGGACTTCCCAAAAAGAGCATTAAACATCTGCAGCTCATCCAGAACGCTGCTGCTGGAGTTTTAACCCGGACTAAGAGATCTGAACACATCACAGCAGCTTTAAAATCTTTACTCTGGCTTCCAGTCAGTCACAGAATAGATTTTAAAAGCCTGCTGATGGTTTACAATCTGTGATCTGTTCAGAGAATATAAAGCCAGCAGAGCTCTGAGATCCAAGGACTCAGGTCAGCTGGTCCAGTCCAGAGTCCAGACTAAACATGGAGAAGCAGCATTTAGCTGTTCTGCTGCAAACAAGTGGAACAAACTGCCAGTGGAGATTAAACTTTCACCAAATGGAGACATTTTTAAATCCAGGTTAAAGACATTTCTGTTCTCATGTGTCTATGCATGAAATCTGCACGATATCTTTGAACTTATCTGGACTGTTGCTTGTTTTTAAATTCATTTAAATGATTTTATTTGTTTCTCTTTATATTCTTTTATGTATTTTTAATGCTTCTTCCACTCCCTGCTGCAATGCTTTTATTTGATGTGAAGCACTTTGAACTGTTTTGAATATGAAATGTGCGACAAATAAATTTGATTTGATTTGATATTTGCTCAGCATGCATTTATGTGCAAGATGCAGGTCCTTTATGGGCTTTGAATGCTGATTCCATACCAGGAGAGTGTGTGTATGTGGGATGTTTTCCTGCCCCAGCTACCTGTGTTCATGAGCATGAAAAGCAGACGGTGCAATGGGACGACCTCCACTGCCATCTGTGACCCTGTGGCAGCGTGCCGCCCTGTTAACAATGATCCAACCCTCCATCCATCTGTGAACACTGATCACTGCATTCTTATTCTTCACATTTGTTTCAAGCCCATGTTTTTAACGCCCGTTATCCTCTGGTTTGTCATTCGATTTCAGACAAAAATTGAATGAGACCTTCTTGTTTTACGCATTCGTTACAGCATCGTTTCACTAAACTTCTGTTATATTTGTTACCTTGTCTGTGTTCCAAACCGCATACTTCTCCTACTTCTCATACTAACTTTCTGAGTTAGTATGCGAGTTTGAGTAAGCAGAAGTTCCCGGATGCATACTAGATTCTCCTAAATGTTGGGTATGCATCATGAGGTTACTACTCATGCTCAAACTACCCAAGATGCAACGTAACGTGACGTCGCCGATCGTCATTTCCTGTCAAAACGGCAGTTTCAAGCTAGCTACAACGAGGGTAGGTTCACTTCCTGTTTTCAAAACAAAAGCACCAATTGTATGGTAATGGCTTTCCCTGTGATAAAAGGCAACGGGTATTTTATTTTGTGAAAATAACCGGAAGTGCGTTGCTCACTGCGGCTAACTTTAGTAGCGCCGAATTCGTGGGAACAAAATTGTAAACAGCCGGTATTTTGTCAGGTTTTCAACACGTTGGGGATCTAAACGACTACTTTCTCACCTGAAAATGTTTCAAATGTTGCTAAAGTTTACAGAGTTTAGAGCTTAAGGGAAATCAGCTTCAGGCCGGCTGATTTCGGCTCGGGCAGGAGCGAAATGCATTGTGGGTAAACGCTCTGCATACTGTCTGATTGATGAGTATGCAGAATGTAGTATGTAGTATGCAGTATGCAGAGATGGGGACTCGAGTCGCTGTTTTGATGACTTGTGACTTGACTTGACAAAAAATAAAAGACTTGAGACCCGACTCGGACTTGGAAGTTAAAGACTTGGCACTTGACTTGAGACACGATGACTTGAATGACTTGAGTGTTAAGCATCTAGCATAACTTCGAACTTTTTTTCGTCATTTGAAGATCCATTCTGACCAGTAAGTGCTCGTCAAATTAGCTAATATTATCCTGTTAGCCTAGTCGGTAGTTAGCTAACGTTAGCTTGATATGACACGGGGTGGACAGGTTGGACACATTGGCCAATGATGTTTACTGACAGTTACTCATATCTTTGTGTTTTCACTTTATTAAGATCAGCTTCTGCAGGTAAAATTGCAAAAATAAGGTGACTTGACTTGACCTGTCCAAGAAAAAATGACTTGGGACTTGCACATGTGTGACTTGGTCCAATCTCTGGAAGTATGCTGTTTGCAAGTATGTAGTATGTAGTATGTAGTATGTAGTATGTAGTATGCAGTATGAAGTATGTATTATGTAGTATGTAGTATGTAGTATGCAGTATGCAGTATGTAGTATGTATATGCGGTATGCAGTATGGAGTATGTAGTATGCATTATGTAGTATGGAAGTATGTAGTATGCAGTATGTAGTATGTAGTATGTAGTATGGAAGTATGTAGTATGTAGTATGTATATGCAGTATGCAGTATGGAGTATGTAGTATGCATTATGTAGTATGGAAGTATGTAGTATGCAGTATGTAGTATGTAGTATGTAGTATGGAAGTATGTAGTATGTAGTATGTAGTATGTAGTATGCAGTATGGAGTATGTAGTATGCATTATGTAGTATGGAAGTATGCAGTATGTAGTATGCAGTATGCAGTATGTAGTATGCAGTATGTAGTATGTAGTATGCAGTATGTAGTATGCAGTATGCAGAATGCAGTATGCAGTATGCAGTATGTAGTATGTAGTATGTAGTATGTAGTATGCAGTATGGAGTATGTAGTATGCATAATGTAGTATGGAAGTATGTAGTATGTAGTATGTAGTATGCAGTATGCAGTATGGAGTATGTAGTATGCATTACGTAGTATGGAAGTATGTAGTATGCAGTATGTAGTATGTAGTATGCAGTATGTAGTATGCAGTATGTAGTATGTAGTATGCAGTATGAAGTATTTATTATGTAGTATGTAGTATGTAGTATGCAGTATGCAGTATGTAGTATGTAGTATGTAGTATGCAGTATGCAGTATGGAGTATGTAGTATGCATAATGTAGTATGGAAGTATGTAGTATGTAGTATGCAGTATGCAGTATGGAGTATGTAGTATGCATTACATAGTATGGAAGTATGCAGTATGCAGTATGTAGTATGTAGTATGCAGTATGTAGTATGTAGTATGTAGTATGCAGTATGAAGTATGTATTATGCAGTATGTAGTATGCAGTATGCAGTATGTAGTATGTAGTATGTAGTATGCAGTATGTAGTATGTAGTATGTAGTATGCAGTATGTAGTATGTAGTATGTAGTATGTAGTATGCAGTATGAAGTATGTATTATGTAGTATGTAGTATGCAGTATGCAGTATGTAGTATGTAGTATGTAGTATGCAGTATGTAGTATGTAGTATGTAGTATGCAGTATGCAGTATGTAGTATGCAGTATGAAGTACGTATTATGTAGTATGTAGTATGCAGTATGCAGTATGTAGTATGTAGTATGCAGTATGAAGTATGTATTATGTAGTATGTAGTATGTAGTATGTAGTATGTAGTATGTAGTATGCAGTATGTATTATGTAGTATGTAGTATGCAGTATGCAGTATGTAGTATGTAGTATGTAGTATGCAGTATGTAGTATGTAGTATGCAGTATGCAGTATGTAGTATGCAGTATGAAGTATGTATTATGTAGTATGTAGTATGCAGTATGCAGTATGTAGTATGTAGTATGCAGTATGAAGTATGTATTATGTATTATGTAGTATGCAGTATGAAGTATTTATTATGTAGTATGTAGTATGTAGTATGCAGTATGCAGTATGTAGTATGTAGTATGCAGTATGCGGTATGCAGTATGGAGTATGTAGTATGCATAATGTAGTATGGAAGTATGTAGTATGTAGTATGCAGTATGTATTATGTAGTATGTAGTATGCAGTATGCAGTATGTAGTATGTAGTATGCAGTACGTAGTATGTAGTATGTAGTATGCAGTATGTAGTATGCAGTATGAAGTATGTATTATGTAGTATGTAGTATGCAGTATGCAGTATGTAGTATGTAGTATGCGGTATGCAGTATGGAGTATGTAGTATGCATAATGTAGTATGGAAGTATGTAGTATGTAGTATGCAGTATGTATTATGTAGTATGTAGTATGCAGTATGCAGTATGTAGTATGTAGTATGTAGTATGCAGTATGTAGTATGTAGTATGCAGTATGTAGTATGTAGTATGCGGTATGCAGTATGGAGTATGTAGTATGCATAATGTAGTATGGAAGTATGTAGTATGTAGTATGCAGTATATATTATGTAGTATGTAGTATGCAGTATGCAGTATGTAGGATGTAGTATGCGGTATGCAGTATGGAGTATATAGTATGCAGTATGTAGTATGGAAGTATGTAGTATGTAGTATGCAGTATGTATTATGTAGTATGTAGTATGCAGTATGCAGTATGTAGTATGTAGTATGTAGTATGCAGTATGTAGTATGTAGTATGTAGTATGCAGTATGAAGTATGTATTATGTAGTATGTAGTATGCAGTATGCAGTATGTAGTATGTAGTATGCAGTATGAAGTATGTATTATGTAGTATGTAGCATGCAGTATGAAGTATTTATTATGTAGTATGTAGTATGTAGTATGCAGTATGCAGTATGTAGTATGTAGTATGTAGTATGCAGTATGCAGTATGGAGTATGTAGTATGCATAATGTAGTATGGAAGTATGTAGTATGTAGTATGCAGTATGCAGTATGGAGTATGTAGTATGCATTACGTAGTATGGAAGTATGCAGTATGCAGTATGTAGTATGTAGTATGCAGTATGCAGTATGGAGTATGTAGTATGCATTACGTAGTATGGAAGTATGCAGTATGCAGTATGTAGTATGTAGTATGCAGTATGTAGTATGCAGTATGCAGTATGTAGTATGCAGTATGAAGTATGTATTATGTAGTATGTAGTATGCAGTATGAAGTATTTATTATGTAGTATGCAGTATGTAGTGTGTAGTATGGAAGTATGTAGTATGTAGTATGCAGTATGCAGTATGGAGTATGTAGTATGTAGTATGCAGTATGCAGAATGCAGTATGTAGTATGCAGTATGTAGTATGTAGTATGCAGTATGGAGTATTTATTATGTAGTATGTAGTATGCAGTATGCAGTATGCAGTATGTAGTATGTAGTATGTAGTATGCAGTATGCAGTATGGAGTATGTAGTATGCATAATGTAGTATGGAAGTATGTAGTATGCAGTATGCAGTATGGAGTATGTAGTATGCATTACGTAGTATGGAAGTATGCAGTATGCAGTATGTAGTATGTAGTATGCAGTATGTAGTATGCAGTATGCAGTATGTAGTATGCAGTATGAAGTATGTATTATGTAGTATGTAGTATGCAGTATGAAGTATTTATTATGTAGTATGCAGTATGTAGTATGTAGTATGTAGTATGCAGTATGAAGTATGTATTATGTAGTATGTAGTATGCAGTATGTAGTATGTAGTATGTAGTATGCAGTATGAAGTATGTATTATGTAGTATGTAGTATGCAGTATGAAGTATTTCTTATGTAGTATGTAGTATGTAGTATGCAGTATGCAGTATGTAGTATGTAGTATGCAGTATGCAGTATGGAGTATGTAGTATGCATAATGTAGTATGGAAGTATGTAGTATGTGGTATGCAGTATGCAGTATGGAGTATGTAGTATGCATTACGTAGTATGGAAGTATGCAGTATGCAGTATGTAGTATGTAGTATGCAGTATGTAGTATGCAGTATGCAGTATGTAGTATGCAGTATGAAGTATGTATTATGTAGTATGTAGTATGCAGTATGAAGTATTTATTATGTAGTATGCAGTATGTAGTGTGTAGTATGGAAGTATGTAGTATGTAGTATGCAGTATGCAGTATGGAGTATGTAGTATGTAGTATGCAGTATGCAGAATGCAGTATGCAGTATGCAGTATGTAGTATGTAGTATGCAGTATGGAGTATGTAGTATGCAGTATGGAGTATGTAGCATGCATTATGTAGTATGGAAGTATGCAGTATGTAGTATGCAGTATGTAGTATGTAGTATGGCAGTATGTAGTATGCAGTATGCAGAATGCAGTATGCAGTATGCTGTATGTAGTATGTAGTATGCAGTATGTAGTATGCAGTATGCAGAATGCAGTATGCAGTATGCAGTATGTAGTATGCAGTATGTAGTATGTAGTATGCAGTATGTAGTATGCAGTATGCAGAATGCAGTATGCAGTATGCAGTATGTAGTATGTAGTATGCAGTATGCAGTATGCAGTATGCAGTATGGAGTATGTAGTATGCAGTATGGAGTATGTAGCACGCATTATGTAGTATGGAAGTATGCAGTATGCAGTATGTAGTATGCAGTATGCAGTATGCAGTATGTAGTATGTAGTATGTAGTATGTGGTTTCGAACACAGCTATTGTGTCACCTTTAAATGCCAAAGTGTGAACCATAAGTTTGGGGACTGAGATAAAACAAAGAACAGATGAAGTCTGACAGATTTGGTTATTCCTCCAGCAGAGCTGCATTCACAAAGTTTAATACACGTCTAAAGGAAATGAAACAGACATTCTCAGACTCACTCAACGGTCTGCTGATGTATCAAACAGCACAGCAGGCAGCACGGCGGAAGGTTTGAAAAGCCTATTAAAGACACGTCCGTGTTGAGCAAACTGCCATCCGGCCGCACCACAGAACTCACAAAATGGTTCCAGAGCTTCAAAAGTCTTTTCCAGTAAGTTTAAATCAATGTTGTGTGAATTCCCCAAGAAAATATTTCCATATACTTCGTATAATTTCATGTTTTCAGTGTTCAGAATGTAACACTGTCAGATTTTACAGATGGACATTAGTGGTGTGAAAGGTGGGAAACTGAGGGTTTGCATCGATATACAGAAGCCCGCAGGCACAGAAAGACAGAAAGATAAGTACTTTATTCATCCCAAATTTGGGAAATTGTTGCGATGCAAGATATGTAAACAATTAAAGTAAAAACAAGCAAATAGAATAGAATAAAAATAAAATAAAATAAAATAAATAAGATGCATACTGCATACTTCCATACTACATACAGCATACTGCATACTACATACTGCATACTACATACTGCATACTATATACCGCATACTACATACTGCATACTACATACTACATACTACATACTGCATACTACATACTGCATACTACATACTACATACTGCATACTACATACTACATACTGCATACTGCATACTACATACTGCATACTACATACTACATACTACATGCTGCATACTGCATACTACATACTACATACTACATACTGCATACTACATACTACATACTACATACTACATGCTGCATACTGCATACTACATACTACATACTACATACTGCATACTACATACTACATACTACATACTACATACTGCATACTACATACTACATACTGCATACTACATACTACATACTACATACTACATACTGCATACTACATACTACATACTACATACTACATACTACATACTACATACTACATACTGCATACTACATACTACATACTACATACTACATACTGCATACTACATACTACATACTACATACTACATACTACATACTGCATACTACATACTACATACTACATACTACATACCGCATACTACATACTACATACAGCATACTGCATACGACATACTACATACTGCATACTACATACTACATACTGCATACTACATACTGCATACGACATACTACATACTGCATACTACATACTGCATACTACATACTGCATACTGCATACTGCATACTGCATACTGCATACTGCATACTACATACTACATACTACATACTGCATACTGCATACTACATACTGCATACTGCATACTGCATACTGCATACTGCATACTACATACTACATACTGCATACTGCATACTACATACTGCATACTGCATACTACATACTACATACTACATACTGCATACTACATACTACATACTACATACTACATACTGCATACTACATACTTCATACTGAATACTACATACTTCATACTGAATACTGCATACTGCATACTACATACTACATACTGCATACTACATACTACATACTGCATACTACATACTGCATACTACATACTGCATACTGCATACAACATGCTGCATACTACATACTACATACTGCATACTGCATACTACATACTACATACTACATACTACACACTACATACTGCATACTACATACTACATACTGCATACTACATACTGCATACTGCATACAACATGCTGCATACTACATACTACATACTGCATACTACATACTACATACTGCATACTGCATACTACATACTACATACTACATACTACACACTACATACTGCATACTACATACTACATGCTGCATACTACATACTACATACTGCATACTACATACTACATACTGCATACTGCATACTACATACTTCCATACTTCATACTACATACTGCATACTACATACTTCCATACTACATACTGCATACTACATACTGCATACTACATACTACATACTGCATACTGCATCCAGAAAGACAGAAAGCATCCAAAGACCAGATGTTTCCTGCCTCCTTTCAGTGCAGGAACAATGCTCAAATCACAGAATGAAGCCTGAAGTAGAAATAAAGCACATTTCAAGGTAAACAACAGTTATTGCACGAGGTTCCCAGCAAAGGTGTGATGGAGAACACATGTTCCACCACTGAAACCACTGAAATCTGTTGGCCAAGGCCTTCCCTGCTTTGTACCGCTGCTGTAGATCATCATGCCAACACTTAAAAAAACCCTGAAGTACTTATCTCATTGATCAGCAGAGTGTCCTCCTTCTGATAAATCCTGCATACTATATACCGCATACTACATACTGCATACTACATACTACATACTACATACTGCATACTACATACTACATACTACATACTACATACTGCATACTACATACTACATACTACATACTACATACTGCATACTACATACTACATACTACATACTACATACCGCATACTACATACTACATACAGCATACTGCATACGACATACTACATACTGCATACTACATACTACATACTGCATACTACATACTGCATACGACATACTACATACTGCATACTACATACTGCATACTACATACTGCATACTGCATACTGCATACTATATACCGCATACTACATACTGCATACTGCATATTGCATACTACATACTGCATACTGCATACTGCATACTACATACTGCATACTACATACTACATACTGCATACTGTATACTACATACTACATACTGCATACTACATACTGCATACTACATACTGCATACTGCATACTGCATACTATATACCGCATACTACATACTGCATACTGCATATTGCATACTACATACTGCATACTGCATACTGCATACTGCATACTGCATACTACATACTGCATACTACATACTACATACTGCATACTGTATACTACATACTACATACTGCATACTGCATACTACATACTGCATACTGCATACTGCATACTGCATACTGCATACTACATACTACATACTACATACTGCATACTGCATACTACATACTGCATACTGCATACTGCATACTGCATACTGCATACTACATACTACATACTGCATACTGCATACTACATACTGCATACTGCATACTACATACTACATACTACATACTGCATACTACATACTACATACTACATACTACATACTGCATACTACATACTTCATACTGAATACTGCATACTGCATACTACATACTACATACTGCATACTACATACTACATACTGCATACTACATACTGCATACTACATACTGCATACTGCATACAACATGCTGCATACTACATACTACATACTGCATACTACATACTACATACTGCATACTGCATACTACATACTACATACTACATACTACACACTACATACTGCATACTACATACTACATGCTGCATACTACATACTACATACTGCATACTACATACTACATACTGCATACTGCATACTACATACTTCCATACTTCATACTACATACTGCATACTACATACTTCCATACTACATACTGCATACTACATACTGCATACTACATACTACATACTGCATACTGCATCCAGAAAGACAGAAAGCATCCAAAGACCAGATGTTTCCTGCCTCCTTTCAGTGCAGGAACAATGCTCAAATCACAGAATGAAGCCTGAAGTAGAAATAAAGCACATTTCAAGGTAAACAACAGTTATTGCACGAGGTTCCCAGCAAAGGTGTGATGGAGAACACATGTTCCACCACTGAAACCACTGAAATCTGTTGGCCAAGGCCTTCCCTGCTTTGTACCGCTGCTGTAGATCATCATGCCAACACTTAAAAAAACCCTGAAGTACTTATCTCATTGATCAGCAGAGTGTCCTCCTTCTGATAAATCCACTCCCATCCTCTACGGTCCTCAGAGCCCTTAAGAGCACCACGAGGACCGGCTGTTACCCAGAGAGACGGGCGGTTATTATTCATCCCAAAGGAAATGTTTGACACTGAACAACAGAGGAGAGACATCCATCTCTTTCAGGATCCCTGAGAAGTGCTGCTGTTCTCAGCTTTCTGCAGAGAGACCTCCCTGTGGACCCAGAGAGGAAACAGATGAGGAAAACCTGATGCTTCCCAGCAAGAGGAAGCTGGTTCATACCTCATCAGATCATCCAGGTCAAGGATGGATAGATAGATTTTTATTTTCCAACATGTATAAAAAAGAAAATGTATGTAACTATTTGTACATATAAATGAAAAAATAAATTCAATAACATAAAGTGCTAATACATAACAAAACACCGCACATTGTTGGAAAAAGGAATGGGAAGAAGTACAATACTTTTTTAGTTTCCCCTTTTTAACTACTCTTTAGTTTGTAAATATCCTAACTATATAAATATATGCCATATATACACTTCCTAAATATCTAAATACATATATAATCACAAAAATAAATATATACTACACACATATCCTTGTAAATATAAATGGAAATATGAATATATATATATATATATATATATATATATATCCCCATAAATAAATATTTACCATATACTAATTAAATTACAATATAACCATTAAACCTATTCTATTTATATATTTATTGTCCTCCGTTAACAGACTTCCTCTTCCATGTACTTGTTTAAAAATATGTTTTTGTACCTTTTTTTTAAACAGAATTATATTTGCACCTTGTTTTATTTCTGTCTCCAGACTGTTCCACAGAGTCCCCCCACAGCTCGATACGCTCATGCTTTTTCATATTTGTCCATCCATCCATCCATTATCTTCCGCTGGTCCGGGGATCGGGTCGCGGGGGCAGCAGCTTGAGCAAAGAGACCCAGACGTCCCTGTCCCCGGCCACTTCCTCCAGCTCTTCTGGGGGGACCCCGAGGCGTTCCCAGGCCAGCCGAGAGACATAGTCTCTCCAACGTGTCCTGGGTCTTCCCCGGGGCCTCCTCCCAGTGGGACGGGCCCGGAACACCTCACCGGGGAGGCGTCCAGGAGGCATTCTCACCAGATGCCCGAGCCACCTCATCTGACTCCTCTCGATGCGGAGGAGCAGCGGTTCTACTCCGAGCCCCTCCCGGATGACCGAGCTTCTCACCCTATCTCTAAGGGAGAGCCCAGACACCCTGCGGAGGAAACTCATTTCGGCCGCTTGTATTCGCGATCTCGTTCTTTCGGTCACTACCCACAGCTCGTGACCATAGGTGAGGGTAGGAACATAGATTGACCGGTAAATCGAGAGCTTCGCCTTCTGGCTCAGCTCCTTCTTCACCACGACGGGCCGGTGCAGAGCCCGCATCACTGCAGACGCCGCACCGATCCGTCTGTCAATCTCCTGTTCCATTCGTCCCTCACTCGTGAACAAGACCCCGAGATACTTGAACTCCTCCACTTGGGGAAGGATCTCATTCCCGACCCGAAGAGAGCATTCCACCCTTTTCCGGCTGAAGACCATGGTCTCAGATTTGGAGGTGCTGATGGTCATCCCAGCCGCTTCACACTCGGCTGCGAACCGCTCCAGTGAGAGCTGAAGGTCACGGCCTGACGACGCCAACAGAACCAAATCGTCCGCAAAAAGCAGAGACCCGATTCTGAGGTCGCCAAACCGGACCCCCTCAACGCCCTGGCTGCGCCTAGAAATTCTGTCCATAAAAATTATGAACAGAATCGGTGACAAAGGGCAGCCCTGACGGAGTCCAACCCTCACAGGAAACATGTCCGACTTACTGCCGGCAATGCGGACCAAACTCTGACACCGGTCATACAGAGACCGAACAGCCCATATCAAGGAGTCCGGCACTCCATACTCCCGGAGCACCCCCCACAAGAGTCCCCGAGGGACACGGTCGAACGCCTTCTCCAAGTCCACAAAACACATGTAGACCGGTTGGGCGAACTCCCATGCACCCTCCAGGATCCTGCGGAGGGTATAGAGCTGGTCCACTGTTCCACGGCCAGGACGAAAACCACACTGCACCTCCTGAATCCGAGATTCGACTATCCGGCGGATCCTCCTCTCCAGTACCCCCGAAAAGACCTTACCAGGGAGGCTGAGGAGTGTGATCCCCCTATAGTTGGAACACACCCTCCGGTCCCCCTTTTTAAAGAGGGGGACCACCACCCCGATCTGCCAGTCCAGAGGCACTGCCCCCGATGTCCACGCGATGCTGCAGAGGCGTGTCAACCAAGACAGCCCCACAACATCCAGAGCCTTGAGGAACTCAGGACGGACCTCATCCACCCCCGGGGCCTTGCCACCGAGGAGTTTTTTGACCACCTCGGCAACCTCAGCCCCAGAAATGGGAGGTCCCACGTCCGAGCTCCCCAACTCTGCTTCCTCATCGGAAGGCGTGTCGGTAGGATTGAGGAGGCCCTCGAAGTACTCCCCCCACCGACTCACGACGTCCCTAGTTGAAGTCAGCAGAGCCCCGCCCTCACCATACACGGTGTTGACGATGCACCGCTTCCCCCCCCTGAGCCGCCGGATGGTGGACCAGAATCTCCTCGAGGCCGTCCGGAAATCGTTCTCCATGGCCTCCCCGAACTCCTCCCAAGCCCGAGTTTTTGCCTCAGCAACCGCCGAGGCTGCGTTCCGCTTGGCCTGTCGGTACCCATCAGCTGCTTCCAGAGTCCCACTGGCCAAAAAGGCCCGATAGGACTCCTTCTTCAGCTTGACGGCCTCCCTCACCACTGGGGTCCACCAGCGGGTTCGGGGATTGCCGCCACGACAGGCACCGACCACCTTGCGGCCACAGCTCCGGTCGGCCGCCTCAACAATGGAGGCACGGAACATGGCCCATTCGGGCTCAATGTCCCCCACCTCCCCCGGGACATGGTTGAAGCTCTGCCGGAGGTGGGAGTTGAAACTCCTCCTTACAGGGGATTCCGCCAGCCGTTCCCAACAGACCCTCACAATACGTTTGGGCCTGCCAGGTCTGACCGGCTTCCTCCCCCACCAGCGGAGCCAACTCACCACCAGGTGGTGATCAGTTGACAGCTCCGCCCCTCTCTTCACCCGAGTGTCCAGGACATACGGCCGCAAGTCCGATGATACGACTACAAAGTCGATCATCGAGCTGCGGCCTAGGGTGTCCTGGTGCCAAGTGCACATATGGACACCCTTATGCCTGAACATGGTGTTCGTTATGGACAATCCGTGACGAGCACAGAAGTCCAACAACAAAACACCACTCTGATTCAGATCGGGGGGGCCGTTCCTCCCAATCACGCCCCTCCAGGTCTCACTGTCATTGCCCACGTGAGCATTGAAGTCCCCCAGCAGGACGAGGGAGTCTCCTGGAGGAGCACTCTCCAGTGCCTCCTCCAGGGACTCCAAAAAGGGTGGGTACTCTGAACTGCCGTTCGGTGCATAAGCACAAACAACAGTCAGGACCCGTCCCCCCACCCTAAGGCGGAGGGAGGCTACCCTCTCGTCTACCGGGGTGAACCCCAATGTACAGGCGCACAGCCGGGGGGCAATAAGTATGCCTACACCTGCTTTACGCCTCTCACCGCGGGCAACTCCAGAGTGGAAGAGAGTCCAACCCCTCTCGAGGAGGCTGGTTCCGGAGCCCAAGCCATGCGTCGAGGTGAGTCCGACTATATCTAGCCGGAACCGCTCAGCCTCGCGCACCAGCTCAGGCTCCTTCCCCAGCAGAGAGGTGACGTTCCACGTCCCAAGAGCCAGCTTCAGTAGCCGAGGATCAGACCGCCAAGGTCCCTGCCTTCGGCTGCCGCCCAGCTCACATTGCACCCGACCCCCATGGCCCCTCCCACGGGTGGTGAGCCCGTAGGAAAATATAAAGTGACCAGTAAAATTCAGAAGTGCCATCACTGGGAGCTGTTGTACAGCCTGATGGCCGGAGGAACAAAAGAGTTTTTGAGTCTGTTGGTGGAGCAGGATTGAGACAGCGTTGTTCAAATCTGAGTTTTAAGGCAACTGCCACACAGAAAAGGTGATATTGGACTTGCCAAAAAGAGCATTAAACATCTGCAGCTCATCCAGAACGCTGCTGCTGGAGTTTTAACCCGGACTAAGAGATCTGAACACATCACAGCAGCTTTAAAATCTTTACTCTGGCTTCCAGTCAGTCACAGAATAGATTTTAAAAGCCTGCTGATGGTTTACAATCTGTGATGTGTTCAGAGAATATAAAGCCAGCAGAGCTCTTAGATCCAAGGACTCAGGTCAGCTGGTCCAGTCCAGAGTCCAGACTAAACATGGAGAAGCAGCATTTAGCTGTTATGCTGCAAACAAGTGGAACAAACTGCCAGTGGAGATTAAACTTTCACCAAATGGAGACATTTTTACATCCAGGTTAAAGACATTTCTGTTCTCATGTGTCTATGCATGAAATCTGCACGATATCTTTGAACTTATCTGGACTGTTGCTTGTTTTTAAATTCATTTAAATGATTTTATTTGTTTCTCTTTATATTCTTTTATGTATTTTTAATGCTTCTTCCACTCCCTGCTGCAATGCTTTTATTTGATGTGAAGCACTTTGAACTGTTTTGAATATGAAATGTGCGACAAATAAATTTGATTTGATTTGATATTTGTTCAGCATGCATTTATGTGCAAGATGCAGGTCCTTTATGGGCTTTGAATGCTGATTCCATACCAGGAGAGTGTGTGTATGTGGGATGTTTTCCTGCCCCAGCTACCTGTGTTCATGAGCATGAAAAGCAGACGGTGCAATGGGACGACCTCCACTGCCATCTGTGACCCTGTGGCAGCGTGCCGCACTGTTAACAATGATCCAACCCTCCATCCATCTGTGAACACTGATCACTGCATTCTTATTCTTCACATTTGTTTCAAGCCCATGTTTTTAACGCCCGTTATCCTCTGGTTTGTCATTCGATTTCAGACAAAAATTGAATGAGACCTTCTTGTTTTACGCATTCGTTACAGCATCGTTTCACTAAACTTCTGTTATATTTGTTACCTTGTCTGTGTTCCAAACCGCATACTTCTCCTACTTCTCATACTAACTTTTTGAGTTAGTATGTGAGTTTGAGTAAGCAGAAGTTCCCGGATGCATACTAGATTCTCCTAAATGTTGGGTATGCATCATGAGGTTACTACTCATGCTCAAACTACCCAAGATGCAACGTAACGTGACGTCGCCGATCGTCATTTCCTGTCAAAACGGCAGTTTCAAGCTAGCTACAACGAGGGTAGGTTCACTTCCTGTTTTCAAAACAAAAGCACCAATTGTATGGTAATGGCTTTCCCTATGATAAAAGGCAACGGGTATTTTATTTTGTGAAAATAACCGGAAGTGCGTTGCTCACTGCGGCTAACTTTAGTAGCGCCGAATTCGTGGGAACAAAATTGTAAACAGCCGGTATTTTGTCAGGTTTTCAACACGTTGGGGATCTAAACGACTACTTTCTCACCTGAAAATGTTTCAAATGTTGCTAAAGTTTACAGAGTTTAGAGCTTAAGGGAAATCAGCTTCAGGCCGGCTGATTTCGGCTCGGGCAGGAGCGAAATGCATTGTGGGTAAACGCTCTGCATACTGTCTGATTGATGAGTATGCAGAATGTAGTATGTAGTATGCAGTATGCAGAGATGGGGACTCGAGTCGCTGTTTTGATGACTTGTGACTTGACTTGACAAAAAATAAAAGACTTGAGACCCAACTCGGACTTGGAAGTTAAAGACTTGGCACTTGACTTGAGACACGATGACTTGAATGACTTGAGTGTTAAGCATCTAGCATAACTTCGAACTTTTTTTCGTCATTTGAAGATCCATTCTGACCAGTAAGTGCTCGTCAAATTAGCTAATATTATCCTGTTAGCCTAGTCGGTAGTTAGCTAACGTTAGCTTGATATGACACGGGGTGGACAGGTTGGACACATTGGCCAATGATGTTTACTGACAGTTACTCATATCTTTGTGTTTTCACTTTATTAAGATCAGATTCTGCAGGTAAAATTGCAAAAATAAGGTGACTTGACTTGACCTGTCCAAGAAAAAATGACTTGGGACTTGCACATGTGTGACTTGGTCCAATCTCTGGAAGTATGCTGTTTGCATGTATGTAGTATGTAGTATGTAGTATGTAGTATGCAGTATGAAGTATGTATTATGTAGTATGTAGTATGTAGTATGCAGTATGCAGTATGTAGTATGTATATGCGGTATGCAGTATGGAGTATGTAGTATGCATTATGTAGTATGGAAGTATGTAGTATGCAGTATGTAGTATGTAGTATGTAGTATGGAAGTATGTAGTATGTAGTATGTAGTATGTAGTATGCAGTATGGAGTATGTAGTATGCATTATGTAGTATGGAAGTATGCAGTATGTAGTATGCAGTATGCAGTATGTAGTATGCAGTATGTAGTATGTAGTATGCAGTATGTAGTATGCAGTATGCAGAATGCAGTATGCAGTATGCAGTATGTAGTATGTAGTATGTAGTATGCAGTATGGAGTATGTAGTATGCATAATGTAGTATGGAAGTATGTAGTATGTAGTATGTAGTATGCAGTATGCAGTATGGAGTATGTAGTATGCATTACGTAGTATGGAAGTATGTAGTATGCAGTATGTAGTATGTAGTATGCAGTATGTAGTATGCAGTATGTAGTATGTAGTATGCAGTATGAAGTATTTATTATGTAGTATGTAGTATGTAGTATGCAGTATGCAGTATGTAGTATGTAGTATGTAGTATGCAGTATGCAGTATGGAGTATGTAGTATGCATAATGTAGTATGGAAGTATGTAGTATGTAGTATGCAGTATGCAGTATGGAGTATGTAGTATGCATTACATAGTATGGAAGTATGCAGTATGCAGTATGTAGTATGTAGTATGCAGTATGTAGTATGTAGTATGTAGTATGCAGTATGAAGTATGTATTATGCAGTATGTAGTATGCAGTATGCAGTATGTAGTATGTGGTATGTAGTATGCAGTATGTAGTATGTAGTATGTAGTATGCAGTATGTAGTATGTAGTATGTAGTATGTAGTATGCAGTATGAAGTATGTATTATGTAGTATGTAGTATGCAGTATGCAGTATGTAGTATGTAGTATGTAGTATGCAGTATGTAGTATGTAGTATGTAGTATGCAGTATGCAGTATGTAGTATGCAGTATGAAGTACGTATTATGTAGTATGTAGTATGCAGTATGCAGTATGTAGTATGTAGTATGCAGTATGAAGTATGTATTATGTAGTATGTAGTATGTAGTATGTAGTATGTAGTATGTAGTATGCAGTATGTATTATGTAGTATGTAGTATGCAGTATGCAGTATGTAGTATGTAGTATGTAGTATGCAGTATGTAGTATGTAGTATGCAGTATGCAGTATGTAGTATGCAGTATGAAGTATGTATTATGTAGTATGTAGTATGCAGTATGCAGTATGTAGTATGTAGTATGCAGTATGAAGTATGTATTATGTATTATGTAGTATGCAGTATGAAGTATTTATTATGTAGTATGTAGTATGTAGTATGCAGTATGCAGTATGTAGTATGTAGTATGCAGTATGCGGTATGCAGTATGGAGTATGTAGTATGCATAATGTAGTATGGAAGTATGTAGTATGTAGTATGCAGTATGTAGTATGTAGTATGTAGTATGCAGTATGCAGTATGTAGTATGTAGTATGCAGTACGTAGTATGTAGTATGTAGTATGCAGTATGTAGTATGTAGTATGCAGTATGAAGTATGTATTATGTAGTATGTAGTATGCAGTATGCAGTATGTAGTATGTAGTATGCGGTATGCAGTATGGAGTATGTAGTATGCATAATGTAGTATGGAAGTATGTAGTATGTAGTATGCAGTATGTATTATGTAGTATGTAGTATGCAGTATGCAGTATGTAGTATGTAGTATGTAGTATGCAGTATGTAGTATGTAGTATGCAGTATGTAGTATGTAGTATGCGGTATGCAGTATGGAGTATGTAGTATGCATAATGTAGTATGGAAGTATGTAGTATGTAGTATGCAGTATATATTATGTAGTATGTAGTATGCAGTATGCAGTATGTAGGATGTAGTATGCGGTATGCAGTATGGAGTATATAGTATGCAGTATGTAGTATGGAAGTATGTAGTATGTAGTATGCAGTATGTATTATGTAGTATGTAGTATGCAGTATGCAGTATGTAGTATGTAGTATGTAGTATGCAGTATGTAGTATGTAGTATGTAGTATGCAGTATGAAGTATGTATTATGTAGTATGTAGTATGCAGTATGCAGTATGTAGTATGTAGTATGCAGTATGAAGTATGTATTATGTAGTATGTAGCATGCAGTATGAAGTATTTATTATGTAGTATGTAGTATGTAGTATGCAGTATGCAGTATGTAGTATGTAGTATGTAGTATGCAGTATGCAGTATGGAGTATGTAGTATGCATAATGTAGTATGGAAGTATGTAGTATGTAGTATGCAGTATGCAGTATGGAGTATGTAGTATGCATTACGTAGTATGGAAGTATGCAGTATGCAGTATGTAGTATGTAGTATGCAGTATGCAGTATGCAGTATGGAGTATGTAGTATGCATTACGTAGTATGGAAGTATGCAGTATGTAGTATGTAGTATGCAGTATGTAGTATGCAGTATGCAGTATGTAGTATGCAGTATGAAGTATGTATTATGTAGTATGTAGTATGCAGTATGAAGTATTTATTATGTAGTATGCAGTATGTAGTGTGTAGTATGGAAGTATGTAGTATGCAGTATGCAGTATGGAGTATGTAGTATGTAGTATGCAGTATGCAGAATGCAGTATGTAGTATGCAGTATGTAGTATGTAGTATGCAGTATGGAGTATTTATTATGTAGTATGTAGTATGCAGTATGCAGTATGCAGTATGTAGTATGTAGTATGTAGTATGCAGTATGCAGTATGGAGTATGTAGTATGCATAATGTAGTATGGAAGTATGTAGTATGCAGTATGCAGTATGGAGTATGTAGTATGCATTACGTAGTATGGAAGTATGCAGTATGCAGTATGTAGTATGTAGTATGCAGTATGTAGTATGCAGTATGCAGTATGTAGTATGCAGTATGAAGTATGTATTATGTAGTATGTAGTATGCAGTATGAAGTATTTATTATGTAGTATGCAGTATGTAGTATGTAGTATGTAGTATGCAGTATGAAGTATGTATTATGTAGTATGTAGTATGCAGTATGTAGTATGTAGTATGTAGTATGCAGTATGAAGTATGTATTATGTAGTATGTAGTATGCAGTATGAAGTATTTCTTATGTAGTATGTAGTATGTAGTATGCAGTATGCAGTATGTAGTATGTAGTATGTAGTATGCAGTATGCAGTATGGAGTATGTAGTATGCATAATGTAGTATGGAAGTATGTAGTATGTGGTATGCAGTATGAAGTATGGAGTATGTAGTATGCATTACGTAGTATGGAAGTATGCAGTATGCAGTATGTAGTATGTAGTATGCAGTATGTAGTATGCAGTATGCAGTATGTAGTATGCAGTATGAAGTATGTATTATGTAGTATGTAGTATGCAGTATGAAGTATTTATTATGTAGTATGCAGTATGTAGTGTGTAGTATGGAAGTATGTAGTATGTAGTATGCAGTATGCAGTATGGAGTATGTAGTATGTAGTATGCAGTATGCAGAATGCAGTATGCAGTATGCAGTATGTAGTATGTAGTATGCAGTATGGAGTATGTAGTATGCAGTATGGAGTATGTAGCATGCATTATGTAGTATGGAAGTATGCAGTATGTAGTATGCAGTATGTAGTATGTAGTATGGCAGTATGTAGTATGCAGTATGCAGAATGCAGTATGCAGTATGCTGTATGTAGTATGTAGTATGCAGTATGTAGTATGCAGTATGCAGAATGCAGTATGCAGTATGCAGTATGTAGTATGCAGTATGTAGTATGCAGTATGCAGAATGCAGTATGCAGTATGCAGTATGTAGTATGTAGTATGCAGTATGCAGTATGCAGTATGCAGTATGGAGTATGTAGTATGCAGTATGGAGTATGTAGCACGCATTATGTAGTATGGAAGTATGCAGTATGCAGTATGTAGTATGCAGTATGCAGTATGTAGTATGTAGTATGTAGTATGTGGTTTCGAACACAGCTATTGTGTCACCTTTAAATGCCAAAGTGTGAACCATAAGTTTGGGGACTGAGATAAAACAAAGAACAGATGAAGTCTGACAGATTTGGTTATTCCTCCAGCAGAGCTGCATTCACAAAGTTTAATACACGTCTAAAGGAAATGAAACAGACATTCTCAGACTCACTCAACGGTCTGCTGATGTATCAAACAGCACAGCAGGCAGCACGGCGGAAGGTTTGAAAAGCCTATTAAAGACACGTCCGTGTTGAGCAAACTGCCATCCGGCCGCACCACAGAACTCACAAAATGGTTCCAGAGCTTCAAAAGTCTTTTCCAGTAAGTTTAAATCAATGTTGTGTGAATTCCCCAAGAAAATATTTCCATATACTTCGTATAATTTCATGTTTTCAGTGTTCAGAATGTAACACTGTCAGATTTTACAGATGGACATTAGTGGTGTGAAAGGTGGGAAACTGAGGGTTTGCATCGATATACAGAAGCCCGCAGGCACAGAAAGACAGAAAGATAAGTACTTTATTCATCCCAAATTTGGGAAATTGTTGCGATGCAAGATATGTAAACAATTAAAGTAAAAACAAGCAAATAGAATAGAATAAAAATAAAATAAAATAAAATAAATAAGATGCATACTGCATACTTCCATACTACATACAGCATACTGCATACTACATACTGCATACTACATACTGCATACTATATACCGCATACTACATACTGCATACTACATACTACATACTACATACTGCATACTACATACTACATACTACATACTACATACTGCATACTACATACTACATACTACATACTGCATACTACATACTACATACTACATACTACATACCGCATACTACATACTACATACAGCATACTGCATACGACATACTACATACTGCATACTACATACTACATACTGCATACTACATACTGCATACGACATACTACATACTGCATACTACATACTGCATACTACATACTGCATACTGCATACTGCATACTATATACCGCATACTACATACTGCATACTGCATATTGCATACTACATACTGCATACTGCATACTGCATACTACATACTGCATACTACATACTACATACTGCATACTGTATACTACATACTACATACTGCATACTACATACTGCATACTACATACTGCATACTGCATACTGCATACTATATACCGCATACTACATACTGCATACTGCATATTGCATACTACATACTGCATACTGCATACTGCATACTGCATACTACATACTGCATACTACATACTACATACTGCATACTGTATACTACATACTACATACTGCATACTGCATACTACATACTGCATACTGCATACTGCATACTGCATACTACATACTACATACTACATACTGCATACTGCATACTACATACTGCATACTGCATACTGCATACTGCATACTACATACTACATACTGCATACTGCATACTACATACTGCATACTGCATACTACATACTACATACTACATACTGCATACTACATACTACATACTACATACTACATACTGCATACTACATACTTCATACTGAATACTGCATACTGCATACTACATACTACATACTGCATACTACATACTACATACTGCATACTACATACTGCATACTACATACTGCATACTGCATACAACATGCTGCATACTACATACTACATACTGCATACTACATACTACATACTGCATACTGCATACTACATACTACATACTACATACTACACACTACATACTGCATACTACATACTACATGCTGCATACTACATACTACATACTGCATACTACATACTACATACTGCATACTGCATACTACATACTTCCATACTTCATACTACATACTGCATACTACATACTTCCATACTACATACTGCATACTACATACTACATATTGCATACTACATACTTCCATACTTCATACTACATACTGCATACTACATACTTCCATACTACATACTGCATACTACATACTGCATACTACATACTACATACTGCATACTGCATCCAGAAAGACAGAAAGCATCCAAAGACCAGATGTTTCCTGCCTCCTTTCAGTGCAGGAACAATGCTCAAATCACAGAATGAAGCCTGAAGTAGAAATAAAGCACATTTCAAGGTAAACAACAGTTATTGCACGAGGTTCCCAGCAAAGGTGTGATGGAGAACACATGTTCCACCACTGAAACCACTGAAATCTGTTGGCCAAGGCCTTCCCTGCTTTGTACCGCTGCTGTAGATCATCATGCCAACACTTAAAAAAACCCTGAAGTACTTATCTCATTGATCAGCAGAGTGTCCTCCTTCTGATAAATCCACTCCCATCCTCTACGGTCCTCAGAGCCCTTAAGAGCACCACGAGGACCGGCTGTTACCCAGAGAGACGGGCGGTTATTATTCATCCCAAAGGAAATGTTTGACACTGAACAACAGAGGAGAGACATCCATCTCTTTCAGGATCCCTGAGAAGTGCTGCTGTTCTCAGCTTTCTGCAGAGAGACCTCCCTGTGGACCCAGAGAGGAAACAGATGAGGAAAACCTGATGCTTCCCAGCAAGAGGAAGCTGGTTCATACCTCATCAGATCATCCAGGTCAAGGATGGACAGATAGATTTTTATTTTCCAACATGTATAAAAAAGAAAATGTATGTAACTATTTGTACATATAAATGAAAAAATAAATTCAATCACATAAAGTGCTAATACATCACAAAACACCGCACATTGTTGGAAAAAGGAATGGGAAGAAGTACAATACTTTTTTAGTTTCCCCTTTTTAACTACTCTTTAGTTTGTAAATATCCTAACTATATAAATATATGCCATATATACACTTCCTAAATATCTAAATACATATATAATCACAAAAATAAATATATACTTCACACATATCCTTGTAAATATAAATGGAAATATGAATATATATATATATATATATATCCCCATAAATAAATATTTACCATATACTAATTAAATTACAATATAACCATTAAACCTATTCTATTTATATATTTATTGTCCTCCGTTAACAGACTTCCTCTTCCATGTACTCGTTTAAAAATATGTTTTTGTACCTTTTTTTTAAACAGAATTATATTTGCACCTTGTTTTATTTCTGTCTCCAGACTGTTCCACAGAGTCCCCCCACAGCTCGATACGCTCATGCTTTTTCATATTTGTTCGGATAATTTTAGAGACACCAGTTAACCCAACATGCATGTTTTTGGACAGAGGGAGGAAGCCGGAGAGAAGCCACACTTAGAGAGGGAGAACAGGCTGGGAGTCACACCTGGAACCCTCTGCTGTGAGGAGACGGAGCTAATCACCTATTATTATTATTATTATTATAATTATTGTTGTTATTGTTATTATTATTATTATTATTATTGTTATTGTTATTGTTATTATTATTATTATTATTATTATTATTGTTGTTATTATTATTATTATTATTGTTGTTATTATTATTATTATTATTATTATTATTATTATTATTATTATTGTTATTATTATTATTATTATTATTATCATGTTATTATATTATTATTATTGTTGTTGTTATTATTATTGTTATCATCATTATTTATATTATTAATATTATTATCATTGTTATTATTATTATTATTATTATTGTTATCATCATCATTATTATTATTATTATTATTATTATTATTATTGTTATCATCATCATTATTATTATTATTATTATTATTATTATTATTATTATTATTATTATTATCATCATTATTTATATTATCATTATTAATATTATTATCATTGTTATTATTATTATTATTATTATAATAACCAGACTGGGTTTTAGATAAGAGTTTTTATTTCCAGCTTTTATATGATAACTATTGACACGGGAAATAATTTCTTTCTTTCTCTCTTTATTTGCTGGTCAGAAGTCGAACTGTGAATTTTCTACACCTTACAGTTGCTGTTCGGTTACCATGGTAACCCAGTTTTTTATTCTAAAACAAATGAGATCTGAGATGGAGCATTTAAATGAAGCGGCAGTGCTAAGTATCAGTGAGTGGAATGGAAATGAAACGGCTAATGAAGTGCAGCAGAGACGGATGATAATTCGGGAGAAAGATGACCTTCCTGCGGCCTCTTTTCATCTTTCATTCAGGTGATCCTGGCTTGATCTCATTATTCCTCCGTCTCTTTCCTGCCAATTATTTTTTTTTGCAAAAGCTTTGAAAAAGAAAGCAAATCATTTCTGATTGAGTTTTCCTGTTTCCGGTGAAATGTTGGAAACCTTTGACTCTCTCCCTCACTGTGCCCGGAGGTGTCACCGTTAGTCTAACCCCGGAGACTAAAAAGCTCTGCTTCTACACCAGGGCAACACGCCAGCTTCCCACAGCATTCATTTCACACTCTACATGCTATTAGATGGCATAAATACTCATTAAAGTCGCTCGGCTGTATCCAGAGTTTCTGCTCTTTTTGAAATGAATTCTCTTCCCTCCGCTGCGTCAGCATGTTCGCCCTTGACTCTGCCGGTTTGTGCAGGTCAGGAATGAAAATGGCGTCCCATTGGTATGTATGAGAGTGAAAGGTGAGACACTGAGCCGGCACCGGCGACTCAGAGGCGTCACGGGGCTAAACTGTCGTCCCTCTGATCCACCCACTCACGATTCAGTCCATCTCCCTACGTCTCTCTGGACTTAAATGATTAATTGGACTTTACTTTCATTACATGCAACCAGAGGTGGGTAGTAACCAGTTACATTTACTGGAGTAAGTTTTTGAAAACATTATACTTCCAGGAGTAGTTTTAAATCTCTATGCTTTTTCCTTTTCCTTGAGTAGATGTGTGCAGCAGAAGCTGTCCTCTTACTCCGCTACATTAGGCTACAATGAGCTGGTTACTTTTCTTCTTACCTCTTTGGTATTCTACGCCTCATTATTTTTATCCCCCCGCGTACGCCTCATTTTAATGTTTTATTCTGACAGAGAGAGAGACTTCCGCCAAAGGCTCTACCACCTGACTGTGTTCCACCAATCAGACGCAGCCGTGCAGTCTGGTCACGTGACCGTACTCGATCTCAGCGGCGGGACGGGTTAGCTTTAGCATTAGCAGTCGTAGCAAACAAACAAAGAAACAGATGAAAAATGTCAGAACCAACGGTGGGAAATGAAGACGCAGACGAGGCCTCATACTGAAAGCATGTTTACCTTACAAAGAGTGAGAAACAGCAGCTACATTATGTGTCTTCTGTGGCAACCAAAACAAACGCACATTTCAGCAGAAACTCAACATCTAACTTGAGGAAACATGTAGCGCTAAGTTTCCTAAACTCGTTTTTCCCCCCATGGATAGGTGAATGTTTGTTTTTTAGGTTACATATGGGTTACATATGTTTTAAACATTTCCTAAGTCTCTTTTATTTTTCATTAAAGTTCTTGAATTTACCTGGATTATTTTAATTTAAGCCATTTTGTAATTAAGTAATTCATTTTAATTTATTTGGATGGATGGATGGATGGATGGATGGATGGATGGATGGATGGATGATCGACTAAACAGGTGACTACTAAGCTTTTTTTCTCTTTTTTTAATCAGTAGGGACTTTAAATGCTCATTATGATGTTGGTCAAATGTGCTGTTTCTGTTCGAAGATATTAGGAAACAACTCATTTTTGTTGTTGTCAGTTTGCATCATCTGTAGCTAGCTTCAGTGTTGCTAAATGCATATTTTCATGTGTCTGTTCATGGCAGCAGGAGTGTGTCTCACCCTGTTACACAGCTATGAATGCTGTTTAACTAGCCAAACAGCCAGCGTGAGAAACATTGTTCACAGAGGCTGGATGGCTTGTTCTGTACATGCGTCGCTAACTCACTTAATGTCAAAGCATCAGTTTGTGATTTGCATATCCAGATGTTTCAAGTTCTGGTCTCCTCACAGCTGGAATAAGATGCTCATGATGAAAGATCGTTCCCTGGAGGAATAATTCAGCTTCTCAGACAGCTTGGAAAATGAAGTTCTGTGGAGTCTGAATGAGAGACAACTTCATTAAACTGAATGAATATCAGCCGGTTCAAACAGCAAAACGCTCTCAGGGGGGCTCACATCCAAACACCAACAGCCACAGAGGCAGAATCTCAGAAGAATTCCCCCAGCTGCAGGTTTTCCTGATTAAATCTTACTTTTTCTGTGCTTCAGAGCTTATATTTGGGTGTCTGGAGTCATTACAAACTCTAAAAAGCTCAAGCCTGGCATTTTGTTTATTTATTTTTTTACATTTTATTTTTGTGATTTTTGTGCCTCCCCAAAAACACAACCCTGGTATTTATTTAGTTCCCCTTTGTTTGAAAGTTCCTCATTTAACGAGCCGTTCTGATTTTCATTTCTAAAGTACGTCACTCCTTAAGTTGGCTCCGCCTCCTCTGCTAAGCCCCGCCCACTCACATCCACCCTGCTGGACGGATGAAGCCAGCTTCTACCCCAGCGGGTAGAAACGTCTCCACAGTCTCTATTCGACTGATTCGTTGGGAGTTATTGTGAACACGTTTAATAAAGTTTGACTGACTGACTAATCTGACTGTTTTGTTTTGCTTAAGGCGCCTTATAGTCCGGTGTGCTGTATGGTGCGGAAAATACGGAACTTCCCTGTATATATGGGTGAACCTCTCCGGGAGCTCCTTCTGTTCAGGCTCTGGCTCCAGTTCGGACTGATATCGTTGCTCGATTCTTTCTTTGAGAAGAAGCGTTCTCAAACCATCACTGATTTTAAATCCTGGCTCTGAAACATTCTGTTAAATGCCAGTTTTTCTCTTCTTCAGTCTAAAACCTGGAGAGTCTGATGCCTTCGACATCAGAAAATTCAACTTTTCCTCCCACATCTGAATGCTAAACTCTTTTTTTTCTCATGCTTATTTGAGTATTGGTAAAAAATGTGAATGCTTTTACTAAGTTGAATAATAGCAGCATTATAATTGGACTGGTTTACCTGAGCATGCAGTTGCTCTGTGCAGCTCGTAAATCCCAGGCTGGGTCCAGCTGCCCTCTGCCTGCACAAAGCCAGCCACCAGCTGCCAGTCAGCCACATTATTCCCCTCTGCCTGCTGACTGTGACTTCCACAGGCTGAGAGAGATGATCCTGGGAGCAGCGAGTTTTATTTTATTTCTCCAAACCTAAACATGTCGAGGTTTGACACATGATCACTGGGGAATTAACAGAATAGACCATATCTACAATATGTCAGCATTACTGCCTCATCAGTGGCATTCCTCCTGGTTAAAATGTGAACTGCATGTTTAGAAGTTTGGTTTTGATCATTTTTGCACAACTTTGTGATTTTACCCTCTGAATTTAGATCAGTTTTCATGCCGTTGCCGAGCAACAGACGGCTGATTGGAACAGGAACTCGTGAGAACTTTGCTGAACTCTAATGATGAAAAGATGATTTTCACATTTCCATAAAATCTCTAAATGTTAGGCCTGCTTGTTAGACTGGAACAGACTTTTATGGGCCTGAGTGAAAGTGTCAGAAGACGTTTGGTGGCCTGTAGTTTGTGCCACTGTATGTCACAGCCAGAGGTGGGTAGTAACAAGTTACTTTAACTTGAGTAAGTTTTTTGAAAACATTATACTTCTAGGAGTAGTTTTAAATCCCTATACTTTTTACTTTTCCTTGAGTAGATGTGTGCAGCAGAAACTGTCCTCTTACTCCGCTACATTAGGCTACAATGAGCTGGTTACTTTTCTTCTTACCTCTTTGGTATTCTACGCCTCATTATTTTTATCCCCCCGCGTACGCCTCATTTTAATGTTTTATTCTGACAGAGAGAGAGACTTCCGCCAAAGGCTCTACCACCTGACTGTGTTCCACCAATCAGACGCAGCCGTGCAGTCTGGTCACGTGACCGTACTCGATCTCAGCGGCGGGACGGGTTAGCTTTAGCATTAGCAGTCGTAGCAAACAAACAAAGAAACAGATGAAAAATGTCAGAACCAACGGTGGGAAATGAAGACGCAGACGAGGCCTCATACTGAAAGCATGTTTACCTTACAAAGAGTGAGAAACAGCAGCTACATTATGTGTCTTCTGTGTCAACCAAAACAAACGCACATTTCAGCAGAAACTCAACATCTAACTTGAGGAAACATGTAGCGCTAAGTTTCCTAAACTCGTTTTTCCCCCCATGGATAGGTGAATGTTTGTTTTTTAGGTTACATATGGGTTACATATGTTTTAAACATTTCCTAAGTCTCTTTTATTTTTATTAAAGTTCTTGAATTTACCTGGATTATTTTAATTTAAGCCATTTTGTAATTAATTAATTCATTTTAATTTATTTGATCAGTTGGATGAACTCTAATTTGCCTAAAGATGATTATTTAGTATTTTTGTCTGTCTGATTGAATGCTTGTGTTAACAAATAAATCAGACGTTACTCAACAGTTACTCAGTACTCGAGTAGGTTTTTCACAGAGCACTTTTTTAGTCTTACTCAAGTCATTATTTGGAAGAATACTTTTTACTTTTACTTGAGTACAGTTTTTGGCTGCTCTCCCCACCTCTGGTCACAACATCCTGCACACTGGACCTTTAAGTTGTTGCAGTTTGGAAGTTGGATCAGTCAGAAGATCATAAACATGATACCAAAATACAGTCCTGATCCGTGTGTTTATTGTGTACGTCTCCCTCGCTTTGGTAGGTATTTAAATGCCATTAAAAAGTCTGAATGGACTTTATATTGTACCTAAGCAGGTGATGGTTCACAAGTTGCTTTTTTAACTGTCGGCTGTAAAAACAGACGAACATCATCCGCCGGGTTGTGAGGGTTTTGGGCTTTTAGCCTCAGTGGGGTCACATGGCTCTGAAAGGATCGGATTATTGGCTAAATTACAATCAGACTGAGTAATTAAAGGGTAATTCTCCTTGGATATATGGCGGTGAATGAATGGGATCAGAGGCACAAAGCGTGTCATACCCCGGTATGATAGGTGGCGCTGTACCCATTCCAGCTGTTGCTAATAGAGCCACTTCCTGTTGACCTCTTCACCACCAACAACAACAACAAACTCAGGCATTGGAGAAAGATGGAGAACGCAGAGCCAGATGAAGCTACGTCCCTCTACATTTGCTCTGTGATGAGCTGCTTGTTGCACAAACTCGATGCCCAACGGAGCATTCTCCATCGCGTTGTTTGTTTCTTTCTGACGGCGACAACAACAGGAATATCGTCTCCTTTGACTTCCGGGTCACGACCCCGGGAAAACATCTGGAGCATGCGCAGAACGCAAAGTCTGATTCACCACGTGCTTCAGCGTCTACAAGCAGGTTTAGAGTGACTTTCAACCCAGTTATCTCGGGGTCTGAATCCGACCCGATCCAGTTCTTAGTCAGATTAAGGTGTCTACATGCACTTAATAACTCA